>NC_135957.1:56848331-56901569 GCF_053455715.1 Rhinoraja longicauda | reverse complement strand
GTTTTCTTGAATGTTAAAAATAGTCAAAGCTTAATTGCCTGACTATTGAATAGAAACATGCTTGATTGCCATGCAAATTAAAAGACAGTCACACTAATTCTGAGATGCCTTATGTCTCCAATCACCTGTTTTTTTCTTGGGCATTTGAAGGGTGCTTTGAAAGATTAGACCCAAATAAATCATTCAACAGCTCAGAAGGAAGGTACAGACAAAACCATAAGGACTGTGGAGACACAAGAGACTGCAGATGCTGAACTCTAAAGCAAAACACAGTGCTGGAGGAATTTGATTGGTAAGGCAGCATCTAGGGAAGAAATGGACTTTGGGTTTAGACTCTTCTTCAGATAAGGATTTTTGACATCTTTTTGAGGCACCTGATGTATTGCATCTTCTACTGTTATATTGTTGTTGCTTGATACAATTTTATTGCTAAGCATTTCTGTTAGTTTGAAGATACTAAGGTGTTGAGGTCTTGAATGACGCCACACCTAACGCTGCAGAGGGTGAGACGCAAGAAGGAAATGCCAAGCAAGCTGATTCAGTGTGATGCTTGCAGGATGTGGGAGGTCAGGGACACTGCTGGTGCCTCTGGCTGCTACATGTGCAAGAAGTGTATCCAGGTACAGCTCCTGAAGGACCGTGTTGGGGAACTGGAGAAGCAGGTGGATGACCTCAGGTTCGTCCGAGAAACTGAGTTGTTCCTCGACAAGTCCTACAGTGAGATTGTTACACCGAAGGTACTGGAAGAGAGAAGGTGGGTGACGGTGAGAAATGGAAGGAAACATGGAGTGCAAAGGTCCCTGGGTGTCGTGCCTCTTGAGAACAGGTTCACCCACTTGGAAGCTGTCGGTGAAGAAGACGTTACCACATTGAGCGGCAGACTGGCTTGCAAAGCAAAAAGTGCTGTTGAGCCAAAACCAAGGAGGCCGACATCAGGCAACGCCGTGGTAGTAGGAGACTCCATTGTGAGAGGTACGGACAGGGGTTTCTGCAGCAACAGATGGGATTCGAGGATGGTGTGCTGCCTCCCTGGTGCCAGGATTCAGGATGTCACGGACAGACTGCAGGCGAAGGTGAACAACCGGAAGTGGTAGTGCATGTTGGCACAAACGATGTCGGAAAGAAGGGAATGGATATTCTGCAGCGTGACTTTAGAGAGCTCAGAAAAATGCTGAAAAGCAGGACCTCCAGGGTGGTTATCTCCGGTTTGCTTCCAGTTCCTCGTGCTGGCGAGAGCAGGAACAGGGAGATACAGGACCTGAATGTGTGGCTGAGGAGCTGGTGCAGGGAGCAGGGATTTAGATTCTTAGATCACTGGGATCTGTTTTGGGGTAAGGGGGAATTGTACAAAAGGGATGGATTGAACCGTAACAGGTGGGGGAACCAGCATTCTGGCAGGCAGGTTTGCCACTGCTACACGGGTGGTTTTAAACTAAATAAGTGGGGGGTGTCAAATGGGACAGTCAAGGATGGAGTTAAAGGGAAAGAGAGTAAAGGGATAGTTACTGACCCCAGAATCAACGGGAAAGAAAGCTCACAAAGGGATAGGAGAGTATGGCCAAGTGTAATAGGGATCGATGTGAAGGGTGAGATGAATAAGGAATTAAAAGTATTGTATATGAATGCATGGTATAAGAAGTCAACTAGATGAGTTTGAGGCTCAGTTACAGGTTGGTAGATATGACAATGTGGGGATTACAGAGATGTGGCTGCAGGAGGATCGGGCCTGGGAACTTAATATTCAGGGTTATACATCCTACAGAAAGGACAGGCAGGTGGGCAGAGGCGGTGGGGTAGCTCTGCTGGTGAGGGAAGAAATTCAGTCCCTTGTGAGGGAAGACATAGGGACTGACGAGGCAGAGTCACTGTGGATTTTGAGGAATTGTAAAGGCAAGAAGACACTAATTGGTGTTATCTACAGACCCCCAAATAGTAACCCGGATGTAGGGTGTAAGATGCAGCAGGAGTTAAGACTGGCATGTAAGAAAGGTAATGCCACTGTGGTGATGGGCGATTTCAATATGCAGGTAGACTGGGAAAATCAGGTTGGTTCTGGGCCCCAAGAAAGAGTTTGTAGAGTGCCTCCGAGATGGATTCTTAGAGCAGCTTGTAATGGAGCCTACCAGAGAAAAGGTAATTCTGGATTTAGTGTTGTCCAATGAACGAGATTTGATAAGAGAACTCGAGGTAAAGGAACTGCTTGGAGGTAGTGATCATAATGTGATTAGTTTTAATCTGCAATTTGAGAAGGAGAAGGTTAAGTCGGAAGTGTCAGTGTTGCAGTTGAACAAAGGGGACTATGAAGGCATGAGAGAGGAGCTGGCCAAGATAGACTGGAAAGGGATCCGAGCAGGATGGACGGTGGAACAGCAATGGCAGGAATTTCTGGGCATAATCCGGAAGACGCAGGATCATTTCATTCCAAAAAGGAAGAAAGATTCTCAGGGGTGTAGGAGGCAACTGTGGCTGACAAGGGAAGTTAGGGATGGAATAAAGAAAAGATGTATAACACAGCAAAGAGTAGCCGGATGCCAGAGGATTGGGAAACTTTCATAGGACAACAGAAGGTAACAAAACGGGCAATACAGGCTGAAAAGATGAAGTACAAGGGGAACCTGTCCAAGAATATAAAGAAGGGCAGTTAAAACTTCTTTAGATATGTTAAGAGAAAAAGAGTAGCAAAGTCAAATGTGGGTCCCTTGAAGGCAGACATGGGTGAAATTATTATGGGTAACAAGAAAATGGCAGAAGAGTTGAACAGGTACTTCGGATCTGTCTTCACTAAGTAAGACACAAACAATCTCCCAGATGTACTGGAGGACAGAGGATCTAGTGGGGTAGAGGAACTGAAATAAATTTTAATTAATCGAGAAATAGTATTGGGTAGACTAATGGGACTGAAAGATGATAAATCCTCTGGGCCTGATGGTCTGCATCCCAGGGTCCTCAGGGAGGTGGCTCTAGAAATAGTGGACGCATTGGTGATCATTTTCCAATGTTCAATAGATTCAGGATCAGTTCCTGTGGATTGGAGGATAGCTAATGTTATCCCACTTTTCAAGAAAGGAGCGAGAGAGAAAACGGGGAATTACAGACCAGTTAGCCTGACTTCGGTGGTGGGAAAGATGCTGGAGTCAATTATTAAAGAGGTAATAACGGTGCATTTGGATAGCAGTAAAAGGATAAGTCCAAGTCAGAATGGATTTATAGAAGGGAAATCATGCTTGACTAATTTTCTGGATTTTTTTTGAGGACGTGACAAGTAAAATGGATGAAGGGGAGGCAGTGGATGTAGTGTATCTAGACTTTCAGAAAGCCTTTGATAAGGTCCCGCACGGGAGATTGGTGACTAAAATTAGAGCACATGGTATTGGGGGTAGGGTGTTGACATGGATAGAAAATTGGTTGGCAGACAGGAAGCAAAGAGTAGGAGTAAACGGGTCCTTTTCAGAATGGCAGGCAGTGGCGAGTGGAGTGCCGCAAGGATCGGTGTTGGGGCCACAACTGTTTACCATATATATTAGTGATTTGGAAGGGGGAATTAGAAGCAACACTAGCAAGTTTGCGGATGACACAAAGCTGGGTGGCAGTGTAAACTGTGAAGAGGATGTTAGGAGGTAGGAGGGTGACCTGGACAGGTTGAGTGAGTGGGCAGATGCGTGGCAGATGCAGTATAATATAGATAAATGTGAGGTTATCCACTTTGGCGGCAGAAACAAGAAGGCAGATTATTATCTCAATGGAGTTAGGTTAGGTAAGGGGGAGGTGCAGCGAGACCTGGGTGTCCTTGTACACCAGTCACTGAAAGTTGGCGTGCAGGTACAGCAGGCAGTGAAGAAAGCTAATGGAATGTTGGCCTTCATAACAAGACGATTTCAGTATAAGAGTAAAGAGGTTCTTCTGCAGTTGTATAGGGCCCTGGTAAGACCACATCTGGAGTATTGTGTACAGTTTTGGTCTCCTAATTTGAGGAAGGACATCCTTGTAATTGAGGCAGTGCAGTGTAGGTTCACGAGATTGATCCCTGGGATGGCGGGACCGACATGTGAGGAAAGATTGAAAAGACGAGGCTTGTATTCACTGGAGTTTAGAAGGATGAGAGGGGATCTTATAGAAACACATAAAATTATAAAAGAACTGGAAAAGCTAGATGCAGGAAAAATGTTCCCAATATTGGGCGAGTCCAGAACCAGGGGCAACAGTCTTAGAATAAAGGGGAGGCCATTTAAAACTGAGGTGAGAAAAAACTTTTTCACCCAGAGAGTTGTGAATTTGTGGAATTCTCTGCCACAGAGGGCAGTGGAAGCCAAATCACTGGATGGATTTAAGAGAGAGTTAGATAGAGCTCTAGGGGCTAGTGGAATCAAGGGATATGGGGAGAAGGCAGGCACGGGGTATTGATTGGGGACGATCAGCCATGATCGCAATGAATGGCGGTGCTGGCTCGAAGGGCCAAATGGCCTCCTCCTGCACCTACTTTCTATGTTTCTATGTTTCTATGACATTTTGACCCGTGACCCTGTAACAGTGCAGAGAGTTTAGAGGAAAGATAGCCAGTGTAGAGACGGAAGAGAGAGTGGTAGCTAGAGTAGGTTCATTACAAGGACTGTTGCACGTTGCCAGCAGAGGTTTAGGTGTAGTCGTGCTCCATGCGAGCGACCATGCCCTGTCCAAGACCGCAAGAAATTGCAGAGAGTCACAAACCATTGACTCCATTTATGCTTCATGCTGCCTTAAGAAAGCAGCAAACATAATCAAAGACCACTCGCATCTCGGTCATTCTCTCTTCACTCCTCTCATGAAGAGCAGAAGATATAAAAGCTTGAATGTATGAACTACCTGATCCGAGAACAACCTCCCCCCTCCTTGCTCTTGAACAGACCTCTAATATGCTAAGGATATATTCACAATATCCCAATCTACCTCATTGCGGCTCTTGCACTTTTTGATCTGCATGTTCTCTGTAACTGTAACACTTTATACTACAATCGGTTTCATTCCTTTTTTCCCCATTACCTGTTATACTCAATGTACGGTATGATTTGCCTGGATAGCATGCAAAACAAAGTTTTTCATTGTAGTTCAACACATGTGACAATAATAATAATAATAATAATAATAATAATAATAATAATAATAATAATAATAATAATAATAATAATAATAATAATAATAATAATAATAATAATAATAATAATAATAATAATAATAATAATAATAATAATAATAATAATAATAATAATAATAATAAGCCATGCTAAATAATCTGTACCAACACCCATTTTTCCCCATTTCCAAGACAATGCATCCAGCTTCTGTCTATATTGGAAGTGTATCTTAGCTCCTCTGATGAATCTTTTGCCACCTAATGCTTGAGACTGAGGAAAATTCCTCTTGGCCATTTTTCATGAGTTCATAAGCTCATACGTGATAGGAGCAGAATTAGGCCATTCGGCCCATCTAGTCTACTCCGCTATTCAATCATAGCTAATCTATCATTCCCTCTTAATCCCATTCTTCTGCCTTCTCCCCATAACCCCTGATACCCACATTCTTGCTTTGTTATGTGAAATCCTATTTGGAACAGATGGAATTTTGTGCCAAATGAGGCTGCCTAGAAACTGGAATGCAGTATTGGATCCTGACCTGTTTATAACATTTTGATATTGTCTTATTCAATTGGCAACTGGGTTTCATTAGTATCTATTATCTGGCAGTACAACAGCATTACCATGTGCTAACAGAATTACTCTCTGCTCTAATATTAGCAAGGTGCTAGATAGATTTACTCTGATGGAGTAAAGTATATTCTTCACAAAAACTCTTTGTCCATACTTGGATCATTTCAATTCTCTTCTGAAATCATATTAGGCCCAGTCCAGCTCTGATGCTGGATTCAAATTCTTAATTTGCTCTTTTATCACAGATACATACGTCTACCCCACTGGCAAAAAAAAGTACACTGTTTCTGATTCTAAACAGGAGACCAAACATACAGCAGATGCTGGAATCTGAAGCTACAAACAATTTGCAGGAGGAATTCAACGGGTCGAGCGGCAACAGTGGATGGAGAACAAACTGTTTATGTTTCTGCAGGGTTTTTACCCGAAATATCGACAATTCCTTTCCCCCAGCAGGTACAGAGGCTTGGCGACACCTGATTGTGATGTTATCATTTAAGACAAGAATAAAGCTCATTAGAAATATAAAGGAGGGAACTGCAGATGCTGGTTTATACCGAAGATAGACACAAAAAGCTGGAGTAACTCAGCAGGACAGGCAGCATCTCTGGAGAAAAGGAATGGGTAATGTTTCAGGACAAGACCCATCTTCAGACTGAGAGTCAGGGGAGAGGGAAACATAGAGATATGGATGCGTAAGGTGTGAAAACACATATCAAAGGGGTCAAGGAAAATGTAGAATGGTTCACGTAGAAAGGATGAATACTTTTGTTTCAGCATGGTAATGATGGTTGGTTCCTTTGGTATAGAAATGTCCTAAAAGAGAATGAGGTCTGTTAGGTATCACAAGTTTGGCAATCTGTCCTGGAAATTGTGTATTATAATTAATGTTATTTTGTTCCGCTATATCAGAATGGAAACTTTATGAAAATTGGGGTTTTAACGTGTTTCTTAGCTGACGGTAAAATATAAAAGGAGAAGTAGCAATGATTCACCACTCATATCAAAACTATGAAAGGGAAGAAAGCTGGCTAGCCCTAGCATTTTCCTCTAAAGGAAAATTCCAATCTGGTGCGGAATAGAAACAGTAAATGCTGGATGTAAATGGAAAGTCTGTAAGCATCTAGTGGAGAGGTTAACAGTGCAGCTGTAGAACAAGAAATTCTTCTGCTCTGAACAGACACTGAAGTGATAATACACAGGAGACCTGCGGCTACCTGTCCTGCCAGATGCAGTCTTCTAATGCTCCTTATGAAGCAGATCAAGACACACACAACGTACCGATTTCCGAATAACTATGTTTAGTGTGTCCTGTCAAACTAAAGCAAAGGACCTGCAAAACTACTGCTGCCCTATTTCACATCAAGGTGCCAGATGTTAAATGGGACCTGACCACCTAAGCAAACCACTGGTGGAAGAATTTTCAGAGTTTGATGATCATATGTCTGCTATTGATCCTCACTAATTTATGTAGGAACATAAGTAAGCTGGTGATTGAGATTGAAAAGTGCAGTGATGTGCACCGAATTAGGAGCACGCCCATGATGAAATGAAGCAATGTACAAAGAGGTGCTCATACAAAGCTGTATCAGGAACAAATGACTGCAGATAGACGCAAAATGTTGGAGTAACTCAGCAGGACAGGCAGCATCTCTGGAGGGAAGGAATGGGTGACGTTTCGGGTCGACCCAA
This sequence comes from Rhinoraja longicauda, assembly GCF_053455715.1. Classification (NCBI taxonomy): domain Eukaryota; kingdom Metazoa; phylum Chordata; class Chondrichthyes; order Rajiformes; family Arhynchobatidae; genus Rhinoraja; species Rhinoraja longicauda. Next base: position 56,894,196 of record NC_135957.1, on the reverse strand, counting down.
GCAGCCGGAGGAAACCCGCACAGTCACAGGGAGAACATGCAAACTCACAACGGAACCAGAGGTCAGGATCAATCTCGGGTCTCTGGTGCTGTGAGGCAGCAGCTCGACCAGCTGCACTGCTCTTCTGCCCATAGTAGGCATCCCATTTCTGCCAGAGTCAGCAACTTTAAAATCAACATTTTCTCTATTTACCAATTCAGATGAATGGTCTTTTTTTCTGAACCAACAGCTCTATTTCTTTTTCAACATATGCCGCCTGATCTGCTAAGTGTTTCCAGCATTTTCAACCTTTTCTGTTTTTATTTCAGAATTCCAGCATCTGCATTTTCATGGCTTTCAATTGCAGGGAATGGATACCTGGCTCAGTGGACAAAAACAGGCAATTTCAGATCCATTATCTAGCTAGGCTGGAGCGCCACATGTTGGTTGTCATGAACCTGGTTCCATGGAGTCTGTACCACATGCAGAATCTGCCCGTTCAAATCTTTAGACATCTCTATTGCAATGTTGTGTTTTCCATGGACATATCCACCAAGTTCCCCTCTTACTAATGTCGACCCCTCACTGTTTCCATATTCCTTATCGCTGTAGAATTGCAAGAGATCCCAGTTAGCTAGCCCTGTGTCCCTGCCGAGGAGACTTTGAGCTTTAGATGCCACCAAGTACCAGCTTGTCATTGGCGACTCATGGAAATCAGAAATTAGTCTCAATAGCCTGACATTTGAAACTAACAACCGGGAACTGTTACTATGGGGATACCATTGACCAGAAAATTAACTGGAGCAGCCATATACACAATGCTGATGCAAGAGCAAGTCAAAGACTAGGAAGGCTGTGGTGAGTAATACACCTCCTAACTTCTGTCCACCATTCACAAGGCTCAAGTTTAGTTTAGTTTAGCGATACAGTGTGGAAACCGGCCCTTCGGGCCACCGAGTCCACATCAAAAAGCGATCACACGTACACTAGTTCTATCCTACACACTAGCGACAATTTACAAGCCAATGAACCTACAAACCTGCATGTCTTTGGAACATGGGAGGAAACCAGAGCACCTGGAGGAAAGCCACGCAGTCACATGGAGAATGTACAAACACCATACAGACAGCACCGCTGGTCAGGATCGAACCTGGATCTGTGGCGCTGTAAGGCAGCAACTCTACCACTGCACCACTCTGCTGCCCGAAGTCAAGAATGTGATGGAATACTCTCTACTTATCTGGATGAATGCAGTTTCAACTCACTCAAAAGGCTCGGCACCATACATGACATAACAGCCCACTTGCTAGGCATCCTATCCACAACCATTCACTCACTCCACCGCCTAAGCGCAGTAGCAGCAGTCTGTGCCAAGTATGGGACATACTACAGCACTCATTAGGTTGTGATTTCCAAACCCATGATCTCTACCATCTAGAAGCACAATGACAGAAAAGCATAGGAACAATGCCTGGAACAACATCTCCAAGCCACACGCCATTCTGACTTGAAATATATCACCAATCCTTCTCCAGCAGTGGATCAAAGAGAAATAGAACATTGGCTTAGCCCGTATCCCTTGAATGAATTTAAAAAAAGATATTAAAAATGTTATCACTAGAAGGCCAGTACAACAGCTCCTTCGAGGGAAAGGCAACACACTAGTTCTACGCCAGAGAACAACAGGTTAATGAGGCCTGTGGTAGGAATGGCTACATGAAAAAGCAAATGTACATAGAGTTGGTAAGTACCCAAGATCATGAGGTGATTTTGTATCCATCCTTTATGATGAGACCAGCATACATGCAGCCAGAAGCTGGGCTTTTGTCTGTTTTCTTCATTGCTGTGAGGAGATGCGTTGTTCCTTAACTGTGCACTTCTTTCTTAGTGGGAAGCATGTACAAGGTTACAATGTGATGCGTCAGCTCCACATTGTCATGACTCCATCAGTGGTTGAAGAATGCAATGGTCTTGACATAGAAGCTTTTTGTACCCTGGTGGTATCGTTTGCTTTGTGGAGTCAGGTCATTGATTGTACCGCAGTTTGCATGGTGAGGTGACATTGCCTGTGCTTCCAGTCCAACATTGTACTGCTGCATAAAAAAAAGACACAAAGTGTTGGTGCCAACATCTCTGTAGAACATCGATAGGTGATGTGTAGGAAGGAACTGCAGATGCTAGTTTAAACCGAAGATAGACACAAAAAGCTGGAGTATCTCAGCGGGACAAGCAGCATCTCTGGAGAGAAGGATTGGGTGACGTTTCGGGTTGAGACCCTTCTTCAGATTGAAAGTTGCGGGAATGTGAAATGAGAGATAGAGAAGATGATGTAGAGAGAAAAGACCAATGAATGAAAGATATGCAAAAAAGTAACGATGATAAAGGAAACAGGCTACTGTTAGCTTGGGTGAGAGTTTAGTTTAGTTGAGTTTAGAGACACTTCATGGGAATAGACCCTTCGACCCACCGAGTCCGGTGCCGACCAGCTATCACTCATACACTAGTTCTATCCTACACACTAGGGACAATTATACAGAAGGCAATTAACCTACAAATCCACTCGTCTTTGGGATGTTGTAGGAAACTCGAGTACCCGAAGAGAACCTGCACAATCACAGAGCGAATGTACAAGCTCCATATAGACAGCATCCATAGTCAAGATTGAACCTGGGTCTCTCTCAGGATTGAACCCAGGTCAGGACCTTTCTACATTGTGCTGCTGCATATTTGGCCCTGGAGATCCCAGGCAATATGATATCAAGATGGGATTCATGTTGGACAATGTTAAAGCTGGTTATCCATGAATGGTCCCAAGCACATAAATATGATTCTGTTTCATCAAGAAGCCTTTAAATGCTTGACATCAGACATGTATGCAATGGGTTCTGCGACTGCACTGGGTTCTGTGATAAATAGTGAAAGGCCTGGATAGAGTGAATGTGGAGAGGATGTTTTGATTAGTCTAGCGCCAGAGACCATATATCATTTCTATAGTCAGAAGATGGTGAATCTGTCGAACTCTTTGCCACAGAAGGCTGCGGAGGTCATCAATGGATATTATAAAGGAGGAGATTGACTGATTCTCGATTGGTAAGGGTGTCAGGGATTATGGAGAGGAGGCAGGAGAATGGGATTGAGAGGGAAAGATTGAGCAGCCATGATTGAATGGCAGAATAAACTTGCTAGGCAGAATGACCTAATTCTGCTCTGAGAATTAATGAACTTATGAACTGCTAGTGTCTTGTGCCCAGCAAGAATTCTGAAGACTTCACAAATGTGTCAATACCATGAAATACAATCATCCAGCATTGCTCGGTACATTAAAACTACGAGCCAGCATTCTTCATAACTTTTTCTGACCTCTGGATTCATATTCAAACTGATCACTTCATGAATTTGAAATAATAACTTGAAACATATAACGTAAATGATCTCATATCCTGGCAACCGGTTGGGTATAAACATTAAAAGTTTTCTTTCTTCTTTGCATCTACATTTTTGGGGGGGAATACTGTCAAAAGGCAATCACCCTTTCCAAAAAAATCTTCTAAGTGATTTTCTTATAAAATTGGAAGGCCCTTTCCACCCCCACCCTCTTTCAAACCATCGCCATTCTTTTTTCACCTCTCCAGATAGACAGAACATGCTGGAGTAACTCTGTGGGTCAGGCAGCATCACTAGAGAAAAAGCTTGGGTGACATTTCGGGTTGTGACTCTTCTGCAGACTCAAACATTCTTCTCCAAAAGACACCTCTCAAAAAATTGCTATGGTTGAGCTTTGCATGTTACATCTGAGAAAGAAGGTTAGCCCCTATGAGTGGGAAGATAATGTTCATTCAGGTGAAAGGCAGGTAGCTGAAGATGAGTCCATAGTTGTCTTTTACTCTAAATCTTCACTGTTTCCCTTGGCTATTTTCAAACATGTGCCAATTATATATTTTTAATTGACATTAAATTGCACAAAACATTCTTTCCAGCAAAGTATGAATCAGATGATTCGCATAAGATGTGTATTTTCTTGTGCAGTACCTATATGCAGCAATTTGCATAATTACCCTCTGTAAATTGCTCCTCGTGTGTAGGGAGTGGATGCGAAAATGGGATAACTTAGAACTGGTGTAAAGGGGCGAACAATGGGCTAAAGGACATGATTCTATGCTATTTCTTTCAATCAATCTTTCAATCAATTGGCAGCACAAATAAAATGCAATGGTGGAAATTGGTTGCTCAAGATTTCTTCAACTTCCAATGGTCTTGGCGGGTAACTTGCAAGATTTGATAATGTCTCCTTCAAAACAGAGCAATGTCCCTTAATTTAAATTTCTGAGAAAACACATTCTCAATTAACTCTTTTCATTAGAATTACTCCTTAGATGAAGATTTTATTATTGAATATGTTGTGTTATATTTGGATATTTGTATTACATTCAATATATATTTTTGGCCAATTACTACTCATTAATCAATGAGTTCATTTTACCGTGTGAGCAGTTTTAAGTCATTTGTGTAGTTCGGAGTTGCTGAAGCACGCACAAATTATTATGGGCATGTTGCTATGATAATGTGTAATTCTAGCAGGTTTCAAGATTGGTTACAGAATGTTTTTCTTTTGGTTTACAAGGTCCTGGAAGGGCAGTTGTGGCAGGTTTTAAATAAAATCGGAGCACTTCATGAAAGCAGTGATCCGTATAATTCAATGTATTTTCCATGTGACTGTAACTTGTTTTGGTTTAAGTGACATAAGCTGAGGCATGTGACTGATGATTGAACTATTGTCAATTAAAAATAGTTTTGGATTCTTGCATGAGAAGAAAATATTTTTTCAAAGTATAGATCCATTTATATGATAAAGTTTCAGTTGGTACAGACTGTGATTAATCAATTATTAACTGATCTACTGAAGGACTAGGTTTATTTTTGTTCTTCGGTCTGCCAGCATTAGATTGGGTGTGACAATCAGGCTTTGTTTGCTCTTGTGCTTTTATTTGTGCCGACATTTTCTATTCGCTGTCATGGCTCTTTTGGTCTTTTAATAAAGTGCATTCAAAAAATATTCAGACCCCTTCACGTTTTCCACATTTTGTTACGTTACAGCCTTATTTTAAAATGGATTAATCACTTTTTTTAAAATCATCAATCTACACAGAATGAAGAAGCGAAAACAGGTGTTTAGAAATTTTTGCAAAGTAATTGAAAAGAAATAACTGAAATATCACATTTACATAAGTATTCAGACCCTTTGCTATGACACTCAAAATTGAGCTTAGGTTCATCCTGATTCCATTGATTATCCTTGAGATGTTTCTACAACTTGATTGTCCATCAGTGGTAAATTAAATTGATTGGACATGATTTGGAAAGACACACACCTGTCGAAATAAGGTCCCACAGTTGACAGTGCATGTCAGAGCAAAAACTAAGCCATGAAGACAAAGGAATTGTCTGTAGACCTCCAAGACAGAATTGTGTCGAGACACAGATCTGGGGAAGGGTATAAAACAATTTCTGCAGCATTGCAGGTCCTGAAGAGCACAGTGGCCTCCACCATTCTTAAATGGAAGAACTTTGGAACCACCTCTTCATAGAGCTGGCCGCCCGGCCAAACTGAGCAATTGAGGGAGAAGGGCTCTGGTCAGCGAGGTGACAAAGAACCCGATGGTCACTCTGACAGAGCTCCAGAGTTCCTCTGTGAAGATGGAAGAAACTTCCAGAAGGACAACTATATCTGCAGCACTCCACCAATCAATCCTTTATGGTAGAATGGCCAGACGAAAGCCACTCCTCAGTAAAAGGCATATGACAGCCCGCTTGGAGTTTGCCAAAAGGCACCTAAGGGACTCTCAGACCATGAGAAACAAGATTCTCTGGTCTGATGAAACCAAGATTGAACTCTTTGGCCTGAATGCCTTTGTCACGTCTGGAGGAAACCAGGCACCACTCACCACCTGGTCAATACTATACCTATGGTGAAGCATGGTGGTGGCAGCATCATGCTGTGGGGATGTTTTTCAGTGGCAGGAACTGGGAGACTAGTCAGGATTGATGGAAAGATGAACGGAGTAAAGTACAGAGAGATCCTTGATGAAAACCTTTTCCAGAGCATTCTGGACCTCAGATTGGGGCTTTGGTTCACTTTCCAACAGGACAATGACCCGAAGCACACAGCGAAGACAACACAGGAGTGGCTTTGTGACTAGTCTGTGAATGTCCTTGAGTGGCCCAGCCAGAGCCCAGAGTTGAACCCGATCGAACATCCCTGGAGGGACCTGAAAATAGCTGTGCATCGACGCTCCCCATCCAACCTGACAGAGCTTCAGAGGATCTGCAGAGAAGATTGGGAGAAATTACCCAAAGACAGGTGTGCCAAGCTTGTAGCGTCATACCCAAGAAGACTTGAGGCTGTAATTGCTGCTAAAGGTGCCTCAACAAAGTATTGAGTAAAGGGTCTGAATACTTATGTAAATGTACTTGGTTATTTCTTTTTAATTACTTTGCAAAAATTTCTAAATATCTGTTTTTGCTTTTTTATTATGGGGTATTGTGTGTAAATTGATGATAAAATTAAAATAATTAAATCCATTTAAAAATAAGGCTGTTACGTAACAAAATGTGAAGGGGTCTGAATACTTTCTGAATGCACTGTATACTCATCGTAAATACTGCTGAGAGTTAGTACATAAGAATCTGGACTTGGTAGGTCGTAAAACAGTTTTTTAAAGACATTTTAGTTGCATTTTGTATTGTTTAATATGTACTAAACTTAAAAAATATACTTCTGTGTGGCACGTTTAGCAAGAGCATGCCACAATAATATTTCTTCTGTTTAAAATTGATCCAGATTGTCCATCTTGTTTTAGACTATGCCTGACAATCATGTGTAATAGATTCTAAATAAAAGGCATCTAATTTATATAATAGATTTATTACAAAGGTTTATGTCATTTTGTCGTACCACAAATTGTCTTGCTACAATATATAAATGTTATAATTACTTCAAGAATATTTAACTATCTCAGATGGTTTAAGGTTGATTGTGGAAATTAGTAATTGGACAATTTTCAATACATTATTCCTTTATGAGTGGTTTAATTGCCTCATGATAATTGTGAATCATTAGCACAAATTACAGAATGTGAATAAGCAGAGAATCTTCCCAAGTTATTTTGTCTTTTTTTTTTACCTCCCAATTATTATTTGCAGATTGTAAAACTAGTCCAGAAAATAACTCCAGAAAATGTGGCCCTGAACTGACTGTTTTGCAATAAAGTCAATCTGTTTTGATATATATTTGCAGGCATTCTTAATGGAATTTGCAACATTACAGTTACAATGCTGGACATGGAATTTTAATGTGTAGGAAGGAACTGCAGATGCTGGTTTAAACTAAAGATAGACACAAATAGCTGGAGTAACACAGCGGGACAGGCAGCATCTCTGAAGAGAAGGAATGGATGACGTTTCGGGTCGAGACCCTTCAGTCTGAAGAAGACTGCAACTGCAATCATTGTTTCTTCGGTGTTTTTGTAACCTTTTATGTTCAAATTAATATTATTTTAATACTTGTCCAATATGGAAAGCTTTACTAAGAACGACGCTCAGATGGTGTATTAAAACGAAACTATTACAAATCGCAGAAAATAACTTCAGTCTCCTGATGTAGCAGAGTAACACAGTTGATTCATCACCTCAAAAAGAAATGGTAGTGTAAAACCTGCATATCTTGCAAAACATCCGATCTCATCTACACGATTGTACAGCTTACAAAGTAATAAACTACATTTTAGGTTTGGTCCACTATCTACAAATGCTTATCTAAATGAGGACTGAGTACAATCCGTGCAAAGGTGATCTAAGAGATGGAGCATCAAATAGGATTAAGCTCTTGTAAATTGAGATACTGATTGTGAATTGAATCTTGTTAAACTGGTATTACGGCTGGAATTTGCTAAAGTGCAACAAAACACTAAGGGGGAGATCTCCTCTGTGCTACTGGTAATGAAATAGTGAATGATTTACAATGATCTTAGTTATAAGTTTATTACAAATAGCATAGAAATAAACGTTCAACCAAAACATTTTTGGTTGGATAGCTCGAAGGAACCTGAAAGGAAATCTAAATTATTCCAGCTTGATTTAATAATGATTACTTAGTCACATAGTGGAGTAAAGATTGGAACTATTGGAAATAATCTCTTTAGGAGGAAAAAAAATTGTTAATTTGCCTGCTGATTCTGAAGAGATTTTAAATACCACATTGTCTAAAAACTGATGCAGATGGAGAATGATAGATTCATGTTCATAAATTATAGGAATTAGAATTAGGCCATTTGGACCATCCAGTCTACTCCGCCATTCATCATGGCTGATCTATCCTTCCCTCTCAACCCCATTCTCCTGCCTTCTCCCCATAATCCCTGACACTCTTATTAATCAAGAATTTGTCAATCTCCTCCTTAAAAATATCCTTTGATGGCCTCCACAGCCTTCTGTGGTGATCAATTTCACAGATTCGCCACCCTCTGACTAAATAAATTTGTCTTCATCTCCTTCCTAAAGATATATCCTTTTATTCTGAGGCGATGGCCTCTGGTCCTAGACTCCCCCCATTAGTTGAAACATCGTCTGCACATCCATTCTATCCACGCCTTTCACTATTCTGTAAATATCAATGCGGTCCCCCCTCATCCTTCTAAACTCCAGCAAGTACAGGGCCAGTGCCGTCAAACACTCATCAAATGTTAACCAAATCATTTCTGGGATCATCCTCGTAAACGTCCTCTGGATCCTCTCCAAAACCAACATATTCTTCATCAGATATGGGGCCCAAAACTGCTCACAATATTCCAAATGCGGTCTGACCAGTGGCTTATCAAGCCTCAGCAATACATCCCTGTTTTCATATTCTAGTCCGCTTGAAATAAATGCTAGCATTGCATTTGGATTGTTAAAATGAGAAGAGTCATTTCCAAAAGTTACAGCAATTTTATGTACTATTCATTTTGAGTGTAACTGAACTCATAGAGCATAAGCTCCCTCACAAAATGGGTATGAGCTGCATTTCAATGTGGAAATAAAGACTGAATTGACTGGAAGTCATTTTCTAATAATATCCCTGTGTGCAGAAAGGACTGCAATCTTTTAAAATAGGAATATAAAATGTTAGATCTGTAGCATGATCCAACTTCTTCACAAGAAATCTTAACCCATGATGATTTTTCAACCAAAGCCTTTTGTAGTGCACACCAATAATAAATTCAGATGGCTTAAAAGGGTCCTATCCTCTGCATGCTTATGTAAAAGTTATATAAATGCAATCAGTCTGGCTCCAGTGAAGCATGAAGCTTAGAAGGCGATGGAAATTGCATGAAATCATAGCTAGACAGTGTAATCTCCCTTTTTAAAAAAAGATACGGCATGCTTTGCGCAGTTAATACCACAAATCCCATCTTCATTAATGAGTTTCCCATTTTAGTCCATACATTTGACTCAATTTTCCCTGTTATTTGGTCTTCCGTGTTTTAGTTCTTTCGGTCAGTTTTTAAAATATATGATAACAAACTAAATAAATATAATAGGCATAGTGTTCTACTTGAAATTGGAATGCATAAAGTCTCTCTAAACTGGGTTGTTCCAAGGAGAGACTGCACATATTACTGTACTGTATTATTTTCAAAGGAACACAAAAACTGCTTTTAGATAACACTAGACCAAGTGGACCCGTTGGGCCCAAACCTCTCCTGCATTGGTGCAGCACCCTCTCCTCCACCCCTTCCCCTCCCCTCTCCACTCCCTTCCCCCCTCCCCCTCCCCTCCCCCTCCCCCTTCCCCTCATCCCCTTACCCTCCCCCCTTCCCCTCCCCCTCAACACCCCTTATCCTCCCTCCCCCCCTCCCTCCCCCTTCCCTCCTTAGGAGATAGATTTAAACTTTAAAATGTGAATAGCTTTAAAAATATAACACTGATTTCAATGAAACTTCTTTCATTGACACCATAGGGACGACGGTGAGTAAGGTGGGCCTAAAATTGTTGTGCTGTTGTGTACCATTTTGGCTGTAGTTCAGGAACAAACAAACAAACAAGAGTTTTAGTATATAGATTGTGAACTGGATCTAGTACCTTCAAATGAAAGTCTTAGACTGATAGAGTCACAGAGCGTAGAAATTAGTCTTTAGGCCAACCACAATATATTGTAGTACATGCCATTGTTGGCTCAGGCAAAATCATGCCCCTCTAGATTCTTTCACTTTCCACTTGAAATCCCAGTCAACAGGAAAATAATTTTAAAAATCCATTTGTTGGAAGTCTGAATAAAACCCCCAGAAAATACTGGAAACAGTTAACAGGCAAGTGGTATCTGTAGAAAGAAAAAAAATCTGTTAAACTTTCCTGGTTGGGGTTAGTGTTTCATGTTAAGTTCCCATCACCAGAACTCAAAACATTAACCTTGCCTCTCTTTTCACAGATGCTGCTTGATCTGCTAAGATTAAAAATAGAATGATTGTCAAAGTGAAATTTCACATCCTCATCAAAATATTTAAGTGACAAAATATCTTCAGATTTAATGCCTGAATTTATCCCCACAAACTAATGGAGTGGTTAATGCATTAGCTTTTTACCTAAATACACCCATCCATTCTTTAGTTAACTGAAAAGGCAGGGTTGTTTAATACCACGTACAAAACAAAGAACTGTAGATTCTGCTTAATACACAAAAGGACACAAAGTGCCTCACAAACTCAGTGGGTTCGGCAGCATCTCTAGAGAACATATTTCGGGTCGAGACCCTTCTTCAGACCAAAGACGTCTTCAGACCAAAGACTTCTTTGTTCTGAAGAAGTGTCTCAACCCAAAACATCACCTATCCATGTTCTCCAGGGATGCTGCCTGACCTGTTGAGTTACTCCAACACTTTGTGTCCTTTTGCTTAATGTTACTCTGAGCAAACATAAGAACCTAACTGGAATCTTTCTGGCCTTTCAATATGACTAGTACAGATCACGGGAAATTAAGTTGAAGTCCTCTTTCTATCTCTAACTCCTCGTTTTATTTGGCCTTCCCACAATACAGATGTGATTATTTCAATTAGTAATGTTTAACCGGTTCCCACAGGGTCAATAGATGGAATATTTACTGACTTATTCATTAAGCAGATACATTTTTAATATCCATAGAATTGAAGACATGAATAAACATTTCAAATTTCCCTTATGACTTTACACTGTTTAGAGAAGACATTATTTTTTTCAGTGGTCAGCATTTTTATGCATGGATATAAATGCTAGGTAAACAATCAATAATTACACTTTAGCCTTCACAGAACTTGTGGGCATTGCAGGCATTTTTTGGTTTCAAAATGTTTCAAACATTCCATCTGTCACTTAGCTTTACCATTTTGCCATGTAGACGCGGAGTTCTGGCACACATCAATGGAAACATTGAAGTCTATTTCATTTTGCTCGGTCATCGGGGGCCAGATTGGAAACAAAGCACTATGCTAAGCAGGGTGTCCCGTCTGATTTTTGTATTACTGAAATTTCCTCCAAGCTATGAACAAAAACAGAATAATGCAGAGATGAGGGATCTAGCTTTCAATATCAGTCAGCAGCAGATGGTTGATAGTTTTTTCTCAAAAATAGGAACAGGTATTAGGCCACTGAGCTCTTTCAATACCATGGCTAATCTGTGAATTAACTACATTTACGTCATTTTATTTGTTGCTGTTTGTTGTCTTATTTCCATATGCCCAACAAATGATGTTAACAAAAATCCATCTTTCCCAGATTGAACATTAGCATTTAACACAGCGTCAATTGCGAATTGTGGAAAAATTCCAAATTTATAATATTCCTTGTGAAAGTGTTCATAAGCTCACACTTCAAAGGTCTGTTTGTAGATTATGGTCTAAGGTTCTCCAATCAATAACAGCAGTTTCCCTTCATCTATTTTATTACTTTCCATTGATTTTGACAATTTTAATTTACTACCCTTTAGCTCTCAAAATTCTAGAGAATCTTTTCAGACATTAGACTTTAGCGATACAGCGAGGAAACAGTCCCATCAGCCCACGGAGTCCACGCAAACCAGCGATCATCCCATGATCACCATCCTACACACTAGGGACAATTTACGTTTATTACCGAAGCCAATTAACCTACAAACCTGTATGTCTTTGGAGTGTGAGAGGAAACCGGAGCACCCGGAGAAAATCCACGCAGTCATAGGGAGAACATACTAACTTCGTACAGACAGCATCCGTGGTCAGGATCAAACCTGGGACTCTGGTGCTGTAAAGCAGCAACTCCACCACTGTGCCGCTATGCGGCCCCACTGCGCCACTGTGCCGCCCCAAACATTAGTTGATCCCCATCTGCATTTCCTTGTATCTTATTTAGTTTTGGTTACTTCAACACATAATTTAACTCTTGTGCATCCAGGAAGCATAAGAAGGAATATGGCTGTTCCTAGACTACCATCCCATTAAGGCGACATAACATTAAGGTGAGAGGAACTAGGCCAAAAGGAGGCGTGCAGGCCATGTGTTCTACACAGAGTGAGAAGGGTGCCTGGAACACACTGCTAAGGGTAGTTAGTGGTTGAGGCAGATACGATAGAGGCATTTAAGAAACCTTTAGATAGACATATGCAGGGAATGGAGGGATATGGATCATGTGTAGGCAGAGGAGATTAGTATAATTACCATCATATTTGGCATGAACATTATGTGCTGTAGGGCCTGTTCCTGTACTGTACTGTTCCATGTTTTATGTCAACATCCTCAGAAATGGAAACCATCCGGCATCCATCCTTGCTTCATACAGCCTGGATGTCATTCACTCATGTTCAGAAGTATTAAATCAGATCATCAATGGATATTCACTGCCTAGCTTTTTGTTATTTAGACACTATTTCATTCTTTTTATTGGCTTCTGATTGGATGACTGAGAATCATTTTGGTGTAGTTTCCCCCATTAGCTTTGTCTACTGATATTGGCTTGTCAGCTCACTTCTCAATCCACTCTTCAAACAGGGCAGAAGACATGAAATGAAATCAGGAAAATGAATGGGTCACTTTTTAATACCCACTTGCATCATGGTAGTGACATATTGAGGACACGTGTCTTTGTTAGTACACAACTTCCAGCCAGTAACTTAATAGCACAACTTCTATTGTACAAGTTTATTGGCATAATGATGTCACTCCTACATTAGCCCTGTCAAAAACAAAAAACATCATCCCTGCCAAATATCTCTCTTTCATCCAATGATGCTCAAGAGTTGACTGGATTTTTGCCATTATTTGCACTGTGCAGTTAGATTGATGTGGTTGACCTGGCAGATGTGTGATTTATAATCAATACATGATTTTTGGGCTGGAAGGCAAACAAAGGAACTATTATGGCGATTGAACTTCATACCAGTAAACTCGATGTTGCCCTTTCGTTTCTAAATTTCTAACATTTTCTAAGACTTTTTTCCCCCTTATTGTTTCAAGAAGGTAATTTCAGGAAATTCAACTGATCTCATGGTGTGAGTGGAAGTGTTCTATTATTCATTCTCCTGTACCTGTTCAGGATGAATGAGAAGCATCTGTACTCCATACTGCCTCCTAGAGATGGTATAGGGGATGGATGTCATTTGAGGCGTTGCATTGGTTTATCGTTACCGTGTATACCGAGATACAGTGAAAAGTTTGTGTTTGCATTCTACTTAATAAATCTGATAATAATATACATGAAGGCACGACAGGTGGGTTGGCTCCAGCTGATTGGGAAAATATAATAAATAGAAATAACGCTGTAAAAAGATTATTCCTTTTAAGGAGCAAAATCCTAATAAGGGCGGCACGGTGGCACAGCGGTAGAGTTGCTGAAGAGCGGTAGAGTGGAAGATAGCATCCCATCCAAAGAAGAGGCCTATAAAGTCACCAGAAATGGTAAGTAGGTTGGGGATTCAGAATTGAGAGCATTGTAGAACTCAGATAAAGAAGGCCAAGAGATTGGCAAAGGAAGGTAAGATGTAACACGCCAAGCATAAAACAGGACCTGTGAGAGCTGTCTCCAAGTATCTGAAAAGAAATATATAGGAAGGAGCTGCAGATGCTGATTTAAACCGAAGATAGACTCAAAATGGTGGAGAAAGTAATCGGCACAGGCAGCATCTCTGGCGAGAATGAATGGGTGATGTTTCGTGTCAAGACCTTTCTAAACTGAGAATTTAAACTGAGAAATAAGGAAATGACAGAGGTTGAGTGAGAATGAGGAATTGGAGGAACTAAATATTATTCAAAAAAATGGCGAGACTGAAAACTGATAAATTCCAGAAACCAATGTTTTGAAAGAAGTGGCTTTAATAAAAGTGAAAGCGCTGATTATGTTCCAAAGTTCTATATATTCTGGAACTGTTCCTGTGGTTTGGAGATCAGACAAACATAAGCTTTCTATTTAAGAAAGGAGGGAGAGAAAGCAAAAAAACGACAGAATATTATCTTAATATCAATGGTAGAGAAAATGTCCACAATGAACACCTTGCAAAGAATAACATGATTGAGCAGAGCCAACCTGCATTTATGAAAGAAAGATCATGTTTTTGCTGGAATTCTTTGAGGGTATGTGAAGGACAATAGATAATAGATTTAATAGGAACCCAAGTGGCAACTCAGAGTGTGGTGGGTATATGGAACAAGTTGCCAGAAGACGTAGCAGATACAATAACAACATTCAAAAGACATTTGGACAGGTACATGGATAGGAAACATTTAGAGGGATACGGGCCAAATTGAGGTAAATCGGACAACTTAGATGGGGCATCTTGTCCTGACACCATGTTTACTAAATTCTCCATCTCCTTCCTGTACTCCGTCTCATCATTGTTAGTGATCTGGTGCTCAACAGTGGTGTCATCTCCAAACTTGTAGATGGAGTTAGAGCCAAATTTAGCTGCATAGTCATGAGCATATTGGGAGTATATTAAGTTATTAGAAAGAAAACAAAGAGTGGGACTAACGGCATTCCCGAGTTGACACGCTGTGACAAATGAGATACTGCAGGATTGGTGCTTGGGTCCCAGCTTTTCACGGTCTTTATCAATGATTTGGTTGAGGGGCAAATGGCACTTTTGTAAATTTGCTAATGCTATTAAATAGGGTGGGATTGTGTATGTGGTGGAGGAGGATGATAAGAGACTTCAAAGGATATGGACTCGCCGAGTGAATCGATGAGAACAAAGCAATAGAACACAATGTGGAACAATATGAAATTACCCACTTTTGGTGTAAAGGCAGAGAAGCAGACTATCTTTTACATGGTGAGGGGTTGGGTAGTGTTGATATTTAAAAGTGTGCTTGGTCATCAAGTTGCTGAAGATCTCCAATTGAAGCTATTAAGAGGGCAAATGGCTTGCTATTTTTTATTATGAGAAAAAAAAGTCCAGGAGTATTATTACAATTGTAGAGGAATTTGGTGAGTTTATACCAAGACTATTGTGCGCATAATAAATATTTGGCCTAATAAACCTAACATTCTCTCAGATGTCTGGAATGAGCTGGTGGTCGGAAGCATATGTGGACCAGTGAGTGAACACTTGGCCTGCAGTTTCCCATCAGTGGTATCTGACATACTATTACCTCATTCATTTAATATTTATTTATTTTGCCTCACCTTATTAATTAGATTCAGATTTATTATTGTTATGTGTGTCGAGATACAATGAACAGCTTTTGTTTGCATACTAGCCAATCAAATCAGATTATGCTACACATGTGAATATAATCAAGCCAAACATAAGTACACCAGGTAAATCGAAGGGAAAAATAGCAGAGCAGAATATAGTTTCTAAGCATTGTAGCATATCAGTTCCAAGAAAAAAAAAGTTAAATGTCCACTGTGATGTAGGTTGGAAAATTGGGACTGTATCATTGCTTATAGATGGTTTGTTCAGGATAGAGGGGAAGAAGCTATTCCTGAGTCTGGCACGACATGCTTTCAAGCTTTTGTATCTGAGGTACACTGCCGGATGTCCACATGCATGCTCCATGCCCATTTTGTCCTCCAGGGGCTCTTCACAGGAATGAGTAGGTTAACATACGATGAGTGTTTGGCGGCACTGGGCTGTACTCGCTGGAGTTTAGAAGAATGAGCAGTGACCTCATTGAAACGTACAGAATAGTGAAAGGCTGGGCTAGAATGGATGTTTCCACTAGTGGGAAAGTCTAGGACTGGCGGTCATTACCTCAGAATTAAGGGACGTTCTTTTACGCAGGAGATGACGAGGAATTCATTTTGTCAGAGGGTGGTGAATCTATGGAATTATTTGCCACAGAAGGCTGTGGAGGCCGTCAGTGGATATATATAAGGCAGAGATTGGTATATATTATTGATAAGTATGGGTGTCAGAGGTTATGGGGAGAAGGCAGGAGAATCGGGTTAGGAGGGAGTGATAGATCAGCCATGGTTGAATGGCAGTTTACACTTGATGGGTCGAAGGGCCTAATTCTGCTCCTATCACAGGATCTTATGATCCTCACGATGGTGCAGGTCAGCACGATTGACTCACCATATCTGAGGAAGTAAGTTTAGGTGGGGAGGCAGCAAGTTTGGATAACAGTTTAGGTTCCATAAAATCCCCGTTGATTTTGACTACTTTGCTCTCTCCAATTGCACGTTGTGATATGACTTCTGAAGATTTTCCACCTTCACTGTTATTGGTCGCTGCTAATGTTGAATATCAGTTGTTTGTATATGAATTACTCTTCTCAGACCTTATGTGAAATTTGACAAAAAATCTCAAAAACCTCAACCCTCAGTATTTTTATATAATACTAGCTGGCCATGGACCCGTTGGGTCCAAAACTCTCCTGTGGGCCCAGCAACCCTCCATGCAAATCTCACCTGCGGGCGCGGCTCTGGGTGGCCATCGTGTTGGCCAGAGCAAGCCGTGGACCCATTGGGTGGAAACCTCTCCTGCAGCGGCAGCTCGGCGGAGATGGCCATCTTGTTTGACCCTCTGCCGCCGCGCTGCACCATGGGAGGAAGGTCAAGCGCGGGGCACTCTGGGATAGGCGCCGGTCCTCCCGGCGGGGGGGGGGGGGGGGGAGTGTATTTATTAAAGTTTATTGTTAATTGTTTAAAAAATGTAACAAAACATGATCAATTGAGACCGCAGGGGAATGGTGAGTAGGGTGCACGTAAAACTGTTGCGCCATCGTGTACCGTTTTGGCTGTATTTGGGGCACATACAAAAATGCAATATATATATGCTCAAATATATATATATACAATATGAGAGTTTTAGTAATATGTAGATAAATAACAATTGCATATCATATTTCTCATTCACTGTATGTATTCACTATACGTAATTCACTATACATAGGTTATAGATCGCATTATTGGCAATCTAAACAAAATCAACAATCACGTAACAAAAATTACTTCTTTTTAGTATAAAATAGTGAATTTAGGCAAGTCTCAATTTAAATGTGATTGTTGTGACTGACTGGAGTTAGAAGTTAACAGGAAAATGGCTCCAGCTATTTATTTAGATCCTGGAACCCAGACATTTCAGACTTATAGTGCTTGAATAAGTTTGTTATGTGAGGCACTTCTCTATATTTCCATAAACTATAAAACAGCTGTGAAACTACTCAAGTCATACTTGGTTATTCTGTCACACGACCTAAGCAGTTTTGTCAGGTACTATAGACAATAGACAATAGACAATAGGTGCAGGAGTAGGCCATTCAGCCCTTCGAGCCAGCACCGCCATTCAATGCGATCATGGCTGATCACTATCAATCAGTACCCCGTTCCTGCCTTCTCCCCATACCCCCTCACTCCGCTATCCTTAAGAGCTCTATCCAGCTCTCTCTTGAAAGCATCCAACGAACTGGCCTCCACTGCCTTCTGAGGCAGAGAATTCCACACCTTCACCACCCTCTGACTGAAAAAGTTCTTCCTCATCTCCGTTCTAAATGGCCTACCCCTTATTCTCAAACTGTGGCCCCTTGTTCTGGACTCCCCCAACATTGGGAACATGTTATCTGCCTCTAATGTGTCCAATCCCCTAATTATCTTATATGTTTCAATAAGATCCCCCCTCATCCTTCTAAATTCCAGT
This sequence comes from Rhinoraja longicauda, assembly GCF_053455715.1. NCBI lineage: Eukaryota > Metazoa > Chordata > Chondrichthyes > Rajiformes > Arhynchobatidae > Rhinoraja > Rhinoraja longicauda. The sequence goes on along the minus strand of NC_135957.1, from coordinate 56,876,103 downwards.
TTATACAAGCCCAATCGCTCCAGCCTTTCAACATACGACAGTCCCGCCATTCCGGGAATTAATCTAGTGAACCTACGCTGCACGCCCTCCATAGCAAGAATATCCTTCCTCAAATTTGGAGACCAAAACTGCACACAGTACTCCAGGTGCGGTCTCACCAGGGCCCGGTACAACTGTAGAAGGACCTCTTTGCTCCTATACTCAACTCCTCTTGTTACGAAGGCCAACATTCCATTGGCTTTCTTCACTGCCTGCTGAACCTGCATGCTTCCTTTCATTGACTGATGCACTAGGACACCCAGATCTCGTTGAACTCCCCCTCCTCCTAACTTGACACCATTCAGATAATAATCTGCCTTTCTATTCTTACTTCCAAAGTGAATAACCTCACACTTATCTACATTAAACTGCATCTGCCATGTATCCGCCCACTCACACAACCTGTCCAGGTCACCCTGCAGCCTTATTGCATCTTCCTCACAATTCACACTACCCCCCAACTTAGTATCATCTGCAAATTTGCTAATGGTACTTTTAATCCCTCCGTCTAAGTCATTAATGTATATCGTAAATAGCTGGGGTCCCAGCACCGAACCTTGTGGTACCCCACTGGTCACTGCCTGCCATTCCGAAAGGGACCCATTTATCCCCACTCTTTGCTTTCTGTCTGTTAACCAATTTTCTATCCATGTCAGTACCCTACCCCCAATACCATGTGCCCTAATTTTGCCCACTAATCTCCTATGTGGGACCTTGTCGAAGGCTTTCTGAAAGTCGAGGTACACCACATCCACTGACTCTCCCTTGTCAATTTTCCTAGTTACATCCTCAAAAAATTCCAGTAGATTTGTCAAGCATGATTTCCCCTTCGTAAATCCATGCTGACTCGGAACGATCCCGTTACTGCTATCCAAATGCTCAGCAATTTCGTCTTTTATAATTGACTCCAGCATTTTCCCCACCACTGATGTCAGACTAACTGGTCTATAATTACCCGTTTTCTCTCTCCCTCCTTTCTTAAAAAGTGGGATAACATTTGCTATCCTCCAATCCACAGGAACTGATCCTGAATCTATAGAACATTGAAAAATGATCTCCAATGCTTCCACTATTTCTAGAGCCACCTCCTTAAGTACTCTGGGATGCAGACCATCAGGCCCTGGGGATTTATCAGCCTTCAGTCCCATCAGTCTACCCAAAACCATTTCCTGCCTAATGTGGATTTCCTTCAGTTCCTCCTTAGTAACCTGTGATAGTTCTCACAAGCAAGTATATGGTGGCAATCATCACACATCACTGGCGACAGGATAAACTACATGAACTTGTGTGATCATTAGTGAATAAAACCTATGGGGATCTGGGGTTTAAGCAGAACAAATTCACCCAAAATGAATGTTCTCATGCCAATTTCAAACCGTGTATTTATTTCATTAAGTTTTCCATCATTTGCAGAATGCGTGTGGAATTATGTTCATTTTTATGTATTTGGTGTAGATGTAGAATACAATTTACAATTACATTTATATGTGGCAGAAGAATATTTCTCTCATGTGGGAAGCAAAGAGCGTGAATAGAGATTGTGGAGCCTCTGCAATCATGTCCAGCTTCAAAAAAGGAGATAAATCTGCACGCAATAATTTCAGAAGGATCTCCCAGCTGGTTGTCATAGAGAAGGTCTTCACAAGAGTGTTCCTCAACTACCTTCTCCAGTGGTGGAAGAATTGTTGACTGAAATTCACTGTGGGTTCAGTCCAATAAGGGGCACAATGGATTTAATGTTCACACACAAAGAAACTAAAAAAAGATGTGGAGCCAGCCAGCAGCAATAACTATCTTTGGATATTCTTGACTTCATAGAAACATTCAATTACTTTCCTCATCACAGGGAGGATCTCTCTAAAATGTGTCTGGCCTTGGACACGTTGCCAGTTTGCATCTGCTGTAGGGAATGATCCTAATAAATGGCTCCAACATACACCAAACCCAATTGCAGAATGAGGTCAAGCAATGTTGTTTCATTACATCAACCCGCTTCCAGATCTTTCTCACCAATATTGCAGCTCACCTCAAACAAAGCCCACTTGAGTGGAATAATCTACAGTGTTAGTAAGCTATTATTATTATTTTATGTTATCACACAACTGTTTGCCAATAGCGAGCAAATTTTAGTGCCACGTCGTTGGCCTCTGCAAGATCCTTTACAGTGCATGTGTCATGCAGCATATCACAGCTCAAGAGATGTTCCATAGTCTGGAGGCCCCATCCTCACTGGCAGTCTACCGCATCTTCAGTACATCCCCTCTTCAGCATGTTCGATTTGCTCCTCCCCATGTCTGTCCGCAGTCTGTTGAGACTGCGCCAGGTTATCCACAGTTGGTCGGAACTTGATGGGAGTTTCTCAGAGGGATCGATTGCCATATGAGTGTCTTCCGGAGATTTCTCTAGTCCCTCTTCCCAGAGTTTGAGCCTTCTGGACGATGCACTGCAGTCCAGGGGATGGACAGAAGAGAGGACACTTCTGTGTGATTTCAAACGCTGAGGTAGCACAGGGTGGTCATGTAGGGGGTGTCTTTTATCCTCTGTTTGTCTGAGGCATTCTTTTTGACTGGCTACAGCTCTTCTGATTCCAGGAGATGCAATACCAGAGAGTAGGTAGATGTTGCCATTTAGAACTGAGATGAGGAAAAACTTTTTCAGTCAGAGAGTTGTGAATCTGTGGAATTCTCTGCCTCAGAGGGCAGTGGAGGCCAATTCTCTGAATACATTCAAGAGAGAGCTAGATAGAGCTCTTAAGGATAGCGGAGTCAGGGGGTATGGGGAGAAAGCAGGAACGGGGTACTGATTGAGAATGATCAGCCATGATCGCATTGAATGGCGGTGCTGGCTCGAAGGGCCGAATGGCCTACTCCTGCACCTATTGTCTATTGTCTATTGTCTATTGTTGTCAGTGTTGGTAGGTTTCATGCATCCACTGATGCAGCGACAGCTTGTGTTTAGCACAGGATCAATCTTCCTTTCATGAGCTGAGCGCTCCCATACGAGGCAGCCATACTCGGCAATGGAGAAGCAGAGAGCCAGAGCTGTTGATCGAATGGTTTTAGAATTTGCTCTCCATTTTGAGGTACTCAGCTTGCTGAGAAGAGCATTTCTGGAACTGACTTTTCCTTTAAGCTTGGTGATATGTGCTTTGTAGGTCAGAGATCGATCAAGAGTCACACCAAGCTCCAATCTGACTCCATTCCATGTGATCTTCAACGTTCGATTTGCATACTTGTTCTTCAAGTGGAAGGCACAGACTTGGGTTTTAGATGGATTGGCTCTCAGGTGATTCTCTTTGTAGTATGAGGACAGGTTGACTAAAGCCTCACACAGAGTAGCTTCTGCCTCGCGGAAGTCAACACTTTGGGTTGTAATACACAGGTCATCTGCATTAATGAAACTTCTGGTGTTGGGATGGATAGGCTGGTCGTTAACATAGATATCGAGCTATCATTTGGTATTATTGAGGCAGCAGTTAAAAAATATCAGCATTAATTAAAATGGATTCAAATTTGTAAGAGAAAATGGGTGACTGCGTCAACATAAGGAGTTTCCAAATTCATGTGCTGTCAGGTTACACCCAGTGAAAAGTATCATGATAAAAAGCCATCTTTTGTTTAAAACCAACATTCAAAATATTTAGTAAGCTTATATTGAGCAAAAGATCCCCCCCCCGAGGATCTCTCTCGTTATCCCTCATGATCTGAAGAGCACATATGTTTTCATGTTGTCAACACTTGAGAGATTATTTTGCTATATTGTATGAGTGTGATGGAATACACACAATTACTTGGACATTTCTATGGCCGGTACTGGAATAAAGACAGGGTGACAATTTAATGAGTATTTTTCTGACTGTATGCTCATAACAAAGATATCACTGGCCAAGTGCGTAATTTTGTAAATTTGATACATGCACATATGGTTTCCAGTCAGTTAATTTAACCATTTACACTAAGATTTGCTGGCAGATGACCTTTTGCTGCTGATGCAAAAAAAATAAATCATAAAATTAATTATATTCTATATAATACTTTAAAATACTATGTAAGTTGATTAAAATTGCAAAATTTTGCCAGATTGAGTCATGGAGTCATGGAAACAGAACTTTGGTCCCTCATGTTCATGTTGACCTATCCATACTAATTCCTGTGTAATACTTTGTAGCACTTGGCCAATACCCTTATATGTTTTGGCAATTCAAATTCTTAGATCTAGATATTTCCTAGATGTTGTGAGACTTTCTACCTTGACCATATTCCAGATTTCACCCTCAGTGTGAAAATATTCCTCCCCAGATCCCCTCCAGACTACCTCTTACCCATAACCAATGCACTGGGCGGAACAGTAGCACAGCAGTAAAGTTGCTGCCTCACAGTGCCAGAGACTTGGGTTTGATCCTGACTACAGTTACTGCCTGAACGGAGTTTGTACGTTCTCCTTGTGACCGCGTGGGTGTTCTCCGGGCGCTCCGGTTTCCTCCCACATTCCAAAGATGTGCAAGTTTGTCAGTTAATTGGCTTCTCTAAATTGTCCCCAGTGCGTAGGATAGACCTATCTGATCGCTGGTCGGCGTGGACTCGATGGGGTGAAGGGGCTGTTTCTGTGCTGTCTCCCGAAACTAAACTATGCTCTTTAGTTTTCAAAACTCAGCTATGGGACACATTTCTCACTATCCACTATTCTATATTTCCCTCTCATAATTTTCGATGGCTCAATCAGGTCCTGAGAAAGATAGATTTAATGTATGAGGAAAGATGATGCGGACTGTTGCAGATGCTGGTTTACAAAAAAGACACAAAATGCTGGAGTAACTCAATGGGTTAGGCAGCATCTCTGGAGAACATGGAAAGCTGACCTGAAATATCACCAAATTTTCCCCGGGGATGCTGCCTGGCCTGCTGAGTTGCTTCAACTCCTTGCGTCTAATCTAGCGCTCTCTTGAGTTTAGCAGAATGAGAAGTGATTTCATTGAATGTAAAAAGTTCTTAACGGAGCAGAAAACAAACTGCTGGAGGAACTCAATGGGTCAGACAGCATCCGTGGGGCCAAGGGACAGTCAATGCTTTAGGTTGAGACATTTCTTGTGTCTCTGACAGTCTTATTGGGCTTGGTAGGGCAATGTGTGTGTTGATGTTTCCCCTGGCTAGAGTGATGGAACAAGGAAACTCAGTTCCAGCACAAGGGTCTGAACTTTCAGAAATGATAGAATAAAAAATACCCAGAGAAATTCAGTACCCAAGAGGGCATTGGAGAGTCGGTCACTGAGCAGATTCCAGACAATATTCAAGAATATAAAATAAATAGTATTTTATATATTGAAGAAAAATGGTTATATATTGTCAGTGCAGGAAAGCAAGTAAAATATTAGCGAGGATTTTATTGACTGGTAGTGCAGGAAAAAGACTCCCCATCACCTACTCAGGCTTCTATTATTTATTCTAATAAAACAAACTGTAAAAAATATAGAAAATATATTTACCAAATGTGATGTCTCCTCATATCAATTAACAGCTAAATAATATAAGCAACTTACATTTCAACAGCATGGTTACAACCAGTAAAACCTGCATTAATTGTCCAATTTATAGTCATTGACAATGTAATGCTGGCCAGTTTCTCAATTGCTGTGGTTCATTCACTGAACATCTCACAGAGATGTTAGGAGTTCATGCAATAGTAACGAAGGAATAGCAAAATACTTTCAAGTTAAAATAGTCTCTGGCTTGGAAAAAGCTTGGAGTTTGGGTGTTCGCACATATCTGCTACATTTGCTGAAGAAAGATTGCTGGTTTGTGAAATGTGGTGGCAGTGCATTGTGAGCAGTACACGTTGTACGTATGGTGCATAGGCAGTGAATGGAATGAACAGTTCAGCTGGCAAAAGGGGCTTCGATTGAATGAATTATTTTGCCCGAGACCTTTTTGAATTTTATTAGAGCTGTACTCTGATAGAAAATTGAGAAAATTCAATTCTGCTCTGTATGCGTACCTTGTAGACTTTGGAAAGACCTTGCGGAGTGGGAGCAGATCAATTATCACTGAATATCTTACTTCTGATCTGCATTTGTGGTCATTTTCTTTTGTGGCTGATTATGACATTTTTGGGTTCAGATACCTGCGCCAATTGTCAGTTGTAAGTGGTATGACTCCAAGCCACCAAAGGGTTTTCTCCCTCATTCCCAATGACTTCAATACAGGTGGAGGTCTTTGATGCCATACACAGGCAAGTGTTGTTCGATATCTTTGGCATTTAGCTTGTTTGTTAGCAAGTGGTCCAGAGTTGCAATAAAGTTGTAGCTGGGTGGTCCACTGAAAGCCAAACTTGGCAATGGCGAGTGATTTATGTAAGTGCAAAGTGAGAGCACCGTTGAAAATATTTACGATACTGTACATAGATTGATTTGTAATAGTTGGATTGGATTTTTCTAGCTTTTTGTGGTTACCTGGCAGTTTTTTCACTATCTACTTGAGACAAAGTTTGTGGTTGTACTGAATCACAGTTGCAAGCAATTCTAGAATACGACATCAACGCAATAACAGAACGCCAACGGGTTCCTTGGCAGCTACGTGTAGTTAACCATTTCATAGAAATATAGAAACATAGAAAATAGGTGCAGGAGTAGGCCATTCGGCCCTTCGAGCCTGCACCGCCATTCAATATGATCATGGCTGATCATCCAGCTCAGTAACCTGTACCTGCCTTCTCTCCATACCCCCTGGTCCCTTTAGCCACAAGGGCCACATCTAACTCCCTCTTAAATATAGCCAATGAACTGGCCTCAACTACCTTCTGTGGCAGAGAATTCCACAGACTCACCACTCTCTGTGTGAAGAAATGTTTTCTCATCTCGGTCCTAAAAGACTTCTCCCTTATCCTTAAGCTGTGACCCCTGGTTCTGGACTTCCCCAACATCGGGAACAATCTTCCCACATCTAGCCTCTCCAACCCCTTAAGAATTTTATATGTTTCTATAAGATCCCCCCTCACTTCTAAATTCCAGCGAGTATAAGCCTAGTCTATCCAGCCTTTCTTCATATGAAAGTCCTGCCATCCCAGGGTGAAAGTCCTGCCATCCCATTTTCTGGCTTCATGTGCAGTCCTGGTTGAGATTTGCTTCTCTGATGGTGGAGGAGGATGCCAGACTGGTTTATCAACAAGGTACTTCTGGCTGAAACAAAAAAACAGATGACGTTTCCTTACACTTAACTTCAAAGCTGCATTATTGACTCTGAAGCACTTTGTGATGATATGGAAGGCTCAGCCAAAGTGGAAGCTTCGTTTAATTTTGCTTAATAATTTGTTGTTCACTTATTGTTCCTGATGTTGGGGGAGTCCCGAACCAGGGGCCATTTAGAACGGAGATGAGGAAAAACTTTTTAACTCAGAGAGTTGTGAAGCTGTGGAGGCCAATTCTCTGGATGCTTTCAAGAGAGACTTAGATAGAGCTCTTAATGATAGTGGAGTCAAGGGATATGGGGAGAAGGCAGGAACGGGGTACTGATTGTGCATGATCAGCCATGCTCACGGTGAATGGCGGTGCTGGCTTGAAGGGCCGAATGGCATCCTCCTGCACGTATTGTCTATTGTCTATTGTCCATTGCTACTTATTTCCAGGGGCTGCTCTATAGGATTTTCTCTGCCTGTGCTTGTGGAATTCCCTGCCTTCTCCCCATAACCCCTGACTCCGCTATCCTTAAGAGCTCTATCTAGCTCTCTCTTGAATGCATTCAGAATATTTGCCTGCACTGCCTTCTGAGGCAGAGAATTCCACAGATTTACAACTCTCTGAGTGAAAAAGTTTTTCCTCATCTCTGTTCTAAATGGCCTACCCCTTATTCTTAAACTGTGGCCCCTGGTTCTGGACTCCCCCAACATTGGGGACATGTTTCCTGCCTCTAACGTGTCCAACCCTTAATAATCTTATATGTTTTGATAAGATCCCCTCTCATCCTTCTAAATTCCAGTGTATACAAGCCTAGTCGCCCCAGTCTTTCAACATACGACAGTCCCGCCATTCCGGGGATTAACCTAGTAAACCTATGCTGCACGCCCTCAATAGCAAGAATATCCTTCTTCAAATTTGGAGACCAAAACTGCACATAGTACTCTAGGTGCGGTCTCACTAGGGCCCTGTACAACTGCAGAAGGACCTCTTTGCTCCTATACTCAACTCCTCTTGTTATGACGGCCAACATTCCATTGGTTTTCTTCACTGCCTGCTGTACCTGCATGCTTCCTTTCAATGACTGATGCACTAGGACACCCAGATCTCGTTGTACATCCCCTTTTCCTAACTTGACACCATTCAGATAATAATCTGCCTTCCTATTCTTACCACCAAAGTGGATAACCTCACAGTTATCCACATTAATCTGCATCTGCCATACATCTGCCCACTCACACAACCTGTCCAATTCACCCTGCAACCTCATAGCATCTTCCTCACAGTTCACACTACCACGCAGCTTTGTAGCATCTGCAAATTTGCTAATGGTACTTTTAATCCCTTCATCCAAGTCATTAATGTATATTAAAGCACATTTTGGTAGATCATTTGTGAAACTAAAACCACAATTTAAAAAAAATCTTGTGGGACCCATTTGCTTAGAAATTGAATCAGGGGAATCACAAAGAGTAATGACTAAATTGGCACCGCTTCACTTTAAGAAATTGCTGGCATATTTCTCTTCCCACCTAGAAGTGATAAATCACAAGCTGATTTGGATGTGAGGGGAAAAGGAGGGGGAAGGAAAGGAAAGGAGAAGGCAGAAAAGGCACACTGCTCTCATCATCCTATATACCTACTCGATAAGTGGCCTCAACCCACTATTAGCTTTGGGTTGTAGCATCTTACAACAAGGTGCACAGTGCATAAATTCTTGAATCTAAACTGGTGCTGCTGGTGAAGTAAAGGGCCAGTGAATACAAATGAAAGTTTAGGAGTCAGTGATTTCAAAAAATAATGTCCCAGCAGAGCATATGCAGCTTAGTGTCTTGTTTTGCTGTGATTGAAAAGCAAAGGTCGAAGGTTGGAAATCTTTGGCCCAAATTCTATTGGAAAGGAGGTAATGAATGTTGTGCATGTTGCTGCCGACATCATGTGAGAGAGAGTGTGAAATGACAGCCACGCCACACTGAATCACTCCATGACGCTCCCGGTGCAATTCCTGAGAGTCTGGACTTCAAGAGGAATCAGATATAAATACTTCAAGCATTGCTAAGTGATTTTTATGCAAGGTTTATGCATAAAAATCCACCAAAATAGGCCCAACCAACAGACAATTAATCTTAAAACATTAACCAATGAACTGTGTTCAGTTTAAAGTGTGGGAATTAAGTGAAAAATCGTTTGCATACTTTTTAAAATAAAGTGACATTGTTCACTTCAATTATTGATGGCACAAAAGAAGTTATTCTGAGTATAGCTTCCAAGTATAGCTTGTTGTTTCTTGTCGATTTTCAATAAATTAGCTTTTCACTGTACCTCGGTGCTCGTGACAATAAATTATACTGAACTGAACTGAAATTATTTATTTTGAATTAGTTAAGTTTTCTTCTCAGTCACAATGTGCTTTGTGTGTTTTTCCAACAGATTCCACAACTCCCTGGGGAAAGTTCATACTTCCTTACTTGTGGTTGTTGGTAAGGTACTGAATATTGAATCCAGCAATCCGTCAGACATTTCAGTTACTTTTTCAGGCTCCCACTCAGAACAATGTTCTTCATGTCGTTGTTAAACAATTTTAAAATAAGCATCCATCTTCAATACTCTTTAAAGTTCCACATTTTGTAGTAATCACCTGAAATTACTGTGTTTAATGAGAATGCTATTAGTAAGTAAAAATAAAAGCATCCAGTTTTCAATAAATACTGGGAAAACATTTGGTCAACAAATAAACTTTCAAAATTTGAATCAGTTGTAATAACTAGCTAAGTTGATGAATAGAAAAGTTGCTTAAGTGAGGACATATTTACTTAAAGAAAGCTTATCAAAATTATCTTTTCTAATAAATGCATAGTTACTGTTTGTTTGTCAAGCACATTTTCACTTTTAGATTTAGATTTAGAGATACAGCGCAGAAACAGGCCCTTCGGCCCATCGGGTCCGCGCCGCCCAGCGATCCCCGCACATTAACACTATCCTACACCCACTACGGACAATTTTTACATTTGTCCAGCCAATTAACCTACAAACTTGTTTGTTTTTAAAATGTTCTTACGCAATTAAAGTTAGAATAATTGAGTATTATTGTCACTTTCTATTTTACTTGTTCAAATATCATTCCTACTCTCACAAAAAACTCAAAGATGGTTTTTTTTTAAACAGCTTATTTACAAATTTGTGCTGGCAAACTCCATCAATAGTAATGATTTTTCCTTCCATTCTGTCCTGAAGCTCATAGTTACATTTCTGTCATTTATTTAGTTACTTGCTGAATTAATTCACATTTGATGAATCATTTGATCATAAAGAGGCAATAGGCTCAGGCTTAATATTGATCTTACTTGATATATCAATCATACTTTTAAAGTGGACAGAAATCAGAGTAGGACCACTGTTAAATTTTGTCATGTTAATTGACCCTTGTGCTCATGAAAGTTCTCTCAATATCCTTTTAACTGATAACAGACAAGATAGGAACATCAGTAGGTCACCGAGCCCCTCAAGCTTGTTCCATTATTCAATATAAATCCAAACATATTGAGATTTTTCATTAGTACTATTTTAGGTCTCAAATTAAAACTGACAATTGAACTATCATCAATTCCCATTTGTGAAAAAGCTCCAAACCTTTTCTATTCCTTTTGACTTGGAAGTATCTCTAATTCCACTCATAATGCCTAGGTCTAACATTAAGGCTATGTCTGACATTTCCTCTGCAGAAATCTTGAGAAGCTCTTCAAATTCCCAGGAGTATATATCACCTACACCTTCTCTTGGACCACCCATATTAAAGCAATGGTCAAGAGAGCACACCAACTTCCTTAGAATGTTTAAGAAGATTGGCATGTCCCCAACAACTCTCACCAACTTCAACAGATGTGGCATATAAAGCATTTTATCGGGATACATCACAGCATGGTTTAATGACGTTTCCATCCAGAATGTTGCAGACAATTGTGGATGCAGCCCAGACCATCACACAAACCAACCTCCCTTCTATTCATTCCATTTATACATCACACTGCCTCGGCAAGGCCAGCAGCATGATCAAGGACCAGTCGCACCCTGGTCACTCTTCTTCTCCCCTCTCCCATCGGGCGAAAGGTATAGAAGTGTGAAAACACACACCTCCTGGTGCAGGACAGTTTCTTCCCAGCTGTTATTAGGCAACTGATCCATTCCCCCACAACCAGAGAGCAGTGCTGAACTACTATTTACCTCATTGGAGACCCTCAGACTATCTTTGATTGGACTTTACTGGCTTTGTCTTGCACTGAACTTTATTCATGTTATTCCCTTCATAATTTATCTGTACACAGTGGATGACTCGATTGTAATCATGTATTTTCTATCTGCTGACTGGTTAGCAAGCAACAAAAGCTTTTAACTAACTCAGTACACGTGACAATAAACGAAACTAAACTACACTAAACTAATCTAGCCTGAGTTCAAACTCACATGTCTTATATTACAGACAAGTGTGTACTTGGAATGTTAGCATCACTGATGGAAATGCAGGATTTTTGATTTAATACCTGTAAGGAAGTAAGTAATATGAGAAGAGCACATCATTAGCAGTAACAGACACATGTACTACCACAAGCTGTAACTTCATGGACCGACATATCTCACACTCTACTGTTCTAATCAACCAGTGGAACAAAGCCAGTTAAATGTGGAATACAGAAGGACATGCCAGAGGTATGTAGCGGACAGGCGAAGTATAAGAAGATCACAAGAGATTCTACAGGCATGTTAAGAAAAACAAGGGTGGCTGGGGAAAGAATATGTACCCTTAAAAATCATCATGGCTGTCTTTGTATACAACCACGAGTTGGGGGATATATTAAATTAATACTTCTCATTAGTTTTTACTGAGGAAAAGTTGATGAAAGCTTAGGGAATGAGACATAAGAGTTGTGATGTCTTCTATCATATGCAAATTACCAAAGAGGAGGTATTGGTGGTTTTAAGGTGCATTAAGGAGGATAAATCATTTGGGAAGGTGGGACAAGGAATGGCAAATTAACTCTGACAAGTGTGAGATGTTGCACTTTGGTATATCAAAGTCCTTCGGAGCAGGACTGGTGCACTAAACAATAAAGTCCTAGAGAATGTTACATCACAGAGTGATCTGGAATCACAGGAACATGGTTCCCTCAAAATCAAAATTAGAAGATAATCTGAGGGAATGATTTAGGCTGAATCAAGGACTGATATGGCACTTGGCTGTTGTTGATCACATTGGAAAGAATACTAAATTGCCAATGTGGTGTAAAGGTAAAAGTGGTGTGTCAGATGGACAGCTTGGTGAAGGCATTTGGCACACTCGCCTTCTTTGGGAATGGTATTAACGACAAACGTTGGGATATCATGCTAGTCGTTGATCTGACCACACTTGAGTACAGTGTGCAGTTCTGGTTAGCCAGCTATAAGAAAAATGTCATTAAGTTGCAAAGATTGCAGAAAGGATTCACTAGAGTGTTACCCAGGCTTGCAGGCTTGAGTTATCGGGAGAGGTTGGATAGACTGGGACATTTTATTTTGGAGTGTAGAAGGCTGAGTGATTACCTTATTGAGGTGTACAAGATCACGAGGGGCATGAAAGCTCACATTCTTTTTCTGAGGGTAAAAAAATCTCAAACTGGAGATCATGATCTAAAATCATGTGCAGTATATCTCATGCCTCAGAATACAACTAGTTAGTTTGATTTCTTATAAATAAATCTCCATATCTTTTTGGATAGATGTTTGCTTCATCTCATTGCATTCTGAAAACATTACAACAAAGTTCACCAGATGCTCTGCAGAAGTAAAGAATTCCAAACAGAGAATAATCTGAAAGCTTTACAACATTATTTGCTGCAGCTGGATTTTTTTTCCTTTTGTCATTTTTCCATGTACACTTGGACCTGCTCAGATCACCAGATTTCTTGAATCCCCACCCATTATCCTCAGTAGGATTCCAAAGAACAAGTGGAGAACTCCCTTCATTGGCATTCCATTGGAGCAGCAGCATGAGATAATGTAAAATAACTTTTGACTGTAAGAGCTGTTACAGCAATAGACATCAATGAAATCTTCTTTTCTCTGTATTAGGTATACTTTCCCACCACCTCCACATCATATTAACTATGGTGAATCATGGAATAAATCTGAAGAAGGGCCCTGATCCAAAAAATCCAGTCATTCCAAAATGGTCCCGTTTCAAAGCTATTCAGGAAACAACAAGTTCTTCTGAAGTACAGTTGTAGTTTTGTAGGTAAATACAACACCCAGATACTGTGTGCCAAAGGAATGGATACCTGGATCATTGTTTAGGTGTTGTCTGTAGAGGGAAGAATATTGGTTTAGCCAAAAGCAGATAGATATTTTGCTTTTTTTTTCCAATTTGCAAATGCTTATATACCAGCTAGTAATAACTTTATTATTTTTTTAAATCATATGTTGGTTACAAGTTTCTCTCTTCATAATGGTCTGAAATGTTGGTAGTAGTACTCCTTGAATACTTTCAGTCTTTGCATTTTTTATCACTGGTTTGATGCAACTTAGTAGCTTATCAGTTCGAAGACAAGTGTAGTTCAAAATAGGTATGTAAAGAAAGTTTATCATATCATATCATATCATATATATACAGCCGGAAACAGGCCTTTTCGGCCCTCCAAGTCCGTGCCGCCCAGTGATCCCCGTACATTAACACTATCCTACACCCACTAGGGACAATTTTTACATTTACCCGCCAATTAACCTACATACCTGTACGTCTTTGGAGTGTGGGAGGAAACCGAAGATCTCGGAGAAAACCCACGCAGGTCACGGGGAGAACGTACAAACTCCTTACAGTGCAGCACCCGTAGTCAGGATCGAACCTGAGTCTCCGGCGCTGCATTCGCTGTAAAGCAGCAACGCTACCGCTGCGCTACCGTGCCGCCCTATGTTTCATGAAACCAATTTTTCTAATATTTCTGTATTTTAAACTAAATTAATTCTCTCAGACTGCTGTAATAGGTTTTGAAGATTTGGTTATTGGTCCACGTCTCTTGTTTCCCACTGAAAACAAATATAACTCCTACACCTTCTGCAGTTCTGTTTTTCCTCTAAAAAGTGTAGTTACCTACTCCAGTTCTTTGACTGCTTCTTTCTGCCACTAGACAACATTAAATCTCCAAATTCTGAATTGCCCATTGTTCTTACTCGGAATACCTAGATTTGAGAAATGTCCACTCCAGTGTGCAGAAGTTGGAACAAAGATAGCAAATGTTGGAGTCACCCAGCAGATCAAGCAGCATCTGTGGGAAGAGAAACAGAGTTAAGGGCCTGTCCCACTTAGGCAATTTTTTTGGCGACTGCCGACAACTGTCAAAGTTGTAGCAGATCGCCAAAATTTTCTTTTACCCGAAGACAATGACCACGACAATGCCGAGTCAGGTCGAGATTACAGCGTCTTTGGAAACATCACAAAATTCCCACGCTGTCAATGCTTCTCCAGCATCCTGATTTTCGCTGAAATCACTGACAAGTCGGTAAGTACTTGAGAGTTTTGAGCTATAACACCTTGTATGGGTTACTTAAAAACCAAGCTTCACTGTAACAAGGCATAAACTGGATTTACTTTCAGTTTACTAATAGCTGTATTAAAAAAAAATTTTTTTAAAGAGGTTAAGTGGATTTTTGTGAAAAGTGTGTGGGCATTCTTTGAAAATGTACGAGAGATGCATATCTGGTTTCTGGGTTGCATATCTGGGTATTGAGCTCACTTTAAATGTAATGGCTGATGGCCATGAACATCGTGAATATTCCCACGCTGTCAATGCTTCTCCGGCGTCCTAATTTTCGCTGAAATCACTGACAAGTCAGTAAGTACTTGAGAGTTTTGATATTAAAAAAACTTGCCCGGGTTACTTGAAAACCAAGCTTCACTGTAACAAGGAATAAACTGGATTTACTTCCAGTTTACTAATAGCTGTATTTAAAAAATATATTTTTAAAGTGGTTAAGTGGATTTTTGTGAAAAGTGTGTGGGCATTCTTTGAAAATGTAAGGGAGATGCATATCTGGTTTCTGGGTTGCATATCTGGGTTTAGAGCCCACTTTAAATGTAATGGCTGACGGCCATAAACATTGCGAAAATTCCCATGCTTACCTGACCGTCAATCTGTCGCCTCCAATCTGCCTGTCAAATGTCCTGACGGTAAATAAATTGGTTAAACACAAGCATTTTATGGTATTTTGAAATGACTTTACTTATTTTAATATTATGTGCTTCTAAATGCATCTAAGAGAACCTAGCAAACCTGGGACAGCATGAGACAGCGCCCGCAATAAGCAACGATACCTGGCGACAAGCCAGCTGTCGCCGAGAAATTTCTCTGTCACCGGATGATTTCTCAGCGACGCGCCGAGATCCACTACGATTTTTGGAAGACTCCTCACGATCATGCCCGTGACACCCCGGCAAACTGTCGGCTAAAGCCTAGTCACCGGCAGTCCCCTTAAAATCGCCTAAGTGGGACAGGCCCTTTACTGTTCTTGGTAGAAGATCCTCCATCAGAACTGGGAAAGAGGGGAAGCAAGATAGTTTTGTTGCTGAGAAGTTGGGAGAATGACGGATAGGACAAGGGAAATATCGCTGATAAAGAGCAAAGTGAGTTTCCAGGAGCTAAAATGTACTGAAGATATGCAGTTGAATGGTTAATGAATAGGAAGGAACTCCAGATGCTGGTTAAAAATGAAGATGGACACAGAAAGCCAGAATAACTCAGTGGGTCAGGCAGCATCTCTGGAGAACAAGAATAGGTGACATTTTAGGTTGAGAACCTTCTTCAAACCGAGAGTCAGGAGAAGGGGAAATGAGAGATACAGAAGGTACATAGGACAAATGAATGAAAGATATGCAAAAAGCAACGATGATCAAGGAATGGTGGAGCCCACAATGATCCAATGGTGAAACTAGTATGACAACTAGGGTGGGCGCTTAGGACAGATGCAAGGTTTATTTGAAGTTAGAGAAATCAATATTCATACCGTTAGGTTGTAAGCTGCCCAAGCAAAATATGAAGTGCTCTTCCTCCAATTTGCATTTGGTTAATGAGATTAATGAGGCTGATAGACCACAAGTGTATAAAAATGGGAATTAAAATTATTTTCAAAACTATTTTGTGGAACCAAAGGTACAAGGGTCCTTCTTCAGGGATCAAGAATGTATTTAACCCCCCACATTCAAATCCCCACATTAACCCCCCACATTCAAATCCCCACATTAACCCCCCACATTCAAATCCCCACCTCCAGATTTCCCCTTCTGATCATGGGTTGTATTCTACCCACTCCTGAATGTTAGAAAATTGTGCTCTTCCAGTTACTGCTGTGGGCTCTCAAGGATCCCTAACCATAGCCTCCTGCAGCTGGTATATCCCATACCACACAATCTGCCATTTTGGCAGTCCAGGCAGAGTACAGTAACAAAAGGTTGTCTGCCATTAAGATTGGAAGATGCTTCAAAAATGTTTTTGGACAAACCTACACCCTCCATGCTCCCCATTCCCCTCTTTATTTTGACATAACATTATTTCAGATTTATGACTATTGATCGAAACTGGATATGTGGCTGATGAACAGTTTACACAGATATTACAAGAAAGAAAGGGCACAAGATGATTATATAACACAAATAATGATATTGGGATGTAAAAGGAGCTGATTGGAGAAAATAAAGAGGTGTAAAACAGGGAATGTGTGGATGCCAGATCTGCAGAGGGGGAGGAGTACATTATATGCATCAACTTTTATATGTGGTAAATGTTTCAATTCAGGTAAATAATCGATGAAATTTAATTTTTAAAATTTCATTCACATTTTTGTTTTGCAGAAGGGTTTATTAGTAGCTACAGATATTAGCAAATGCTGTTTCAATTGTTAAATAAAACACGCCATCACTAAGCCACAAATTAAATATATATATTTTTATTGTTGGATCAGTTTAGTGGTTCCTTGAAATGATTTAGTTATATTTATGGCATGATGGTAGATATAGTCACAAGATAAGACATGTTACTATTATCCACACATGTATACTGTATGTTCCAAGAGAAGGAACCGATAAGAAGGAAAATGTTTTAAAATTAAACTATCTTTGTGACAGATGGTTTATTACAAATCCCCGGTTTCCAATATTTCACAAATTCTAAATGCACACCACACAAACCTTTTAAGATGAATGGTTACTCTTGACGTAATGCTTCAGACAAATTTAGTTGTCTCAGATACTGAACTTGATTTATGACATGGTTCTAATTCCTGAACTGTATCAAGAATATCACTGATCAAGCAATTACTTAAAAATGTATCGTTCCATAAATTTGATTACATCCTTTGAGAGATCGATTAAAACATCTCATCCCTCTGCCAAGTGAGGCATTTTAATGCAGCGATAAATTAGGTATCCACCGTAGATCTGAGGTCTCACCCCTGAAGCTTTACTTGTCATCCCAAGTGATGTTATTTTTGTAATGCTGTCTTTAGCTTTTACGATTCCATGACAAGAAATATTGCTGCCTCCTCAACCTATAAATCAAAATACTTAATGTAACCTTGACGTTAGGCAGAAAAATGATAGATTTCTAATGAGTGATGTGACAAAGTTCAATTTAACTCACAAGGTAAGCTGCAATCAGGGATAATGCACTCTCAATAAAATCCATGGGGACAATTCTTACATATTCAGGAAGGAAGGCAGTTGTATTTCCACACTGAAGTAGACACAAAATGCTGGAATAACACAGTGGGACAGGTACATCTCTGGAAGGAAGGAATGGGTGATGTTTTGAGTCGGGTTTGAAGAAGGGTCTCGTCCCAAAACGTTACCCATTCCTTCTATTCAGAGTTGCTGCCTGTTCCCGCTGAGTTACTCCAGCATTTTGTGTCTATCGTCAGTATAAACCAGCATCTGCAGTTCCTTCAAACACAATGTATTTCCACACTATTGGTGGAGATAAAACAGCTTCTCAATAACATTAATGTTTTCTCACCTTATTACAAGTTCAGAAATTCTTATTTCAAAATGATATTGCTTGGTGGAGTAATGTAATTATGCATTAGTACAGAACATGAATGCTCGCAAATTAAGAAAAAGGTAAGAATGGCCTAAACTCAAAATATCGCAAATTAGTTCTGCTATACAAGGAAATCTTTAATCCCAATACCCGATCAACCACAGTTTTGGCAGTGAATCCTGTATGACTCTATGACTCTGTAACTCAGAGCCATGGAGTCAAACAGCACGGAAGTTCTATCTTTAACCCGTTACATTCATGCTGACTATCAAGTAGTCATTTACATTAATCCCTTTTGCCAGCACTTGGCCTGTACCTTCCATGCCATGGCAAAATAGTGCTCATCTAGATACTTACTAATTGTGTGAGTCTTGGCGTCTACTACCTGTACATTGTCCCTTAAACCCAGAGGGCCTCAGGATGAATGCACAAATCCCATGGAGACAGCACCAGAAGCTAGGATTGACCCTGGGTTTCTGCAATTGTGAGGCAGCTGCTCTACCAGCTGCTCTACTGTGTGCCTGACAGAGTGTGGGGTCTACAATTGTGCACAGTACTCCTGTTGTGGCCTAATCATTGTTTTATATTTTATAAATGATATAGCTATAATATAACTTCCATGCTCTTATATTCTATGTCTCAGGTAACGAAGGCAGCCATCCAGTATGTCTTCTTCATCAGTATGTTTACCTATGTTACAATTTTCAAGGATCATTGAACTTGTCCACCAATGTCTTGTGAAACACATTAGGAGGATCCACTTTTTACTGTAATAAGAGAACATGTTCTGACTAGGCACATCCTTGACAGTTGAGAAAGGGATCTAAAGATCGCAATACACGATGCACAAATTGTTAGCATGGATATATGACAAGTAATTAGGACATTTTAATACAGGTATGCAGAGGAGTGGTGAGCATACCCCTGGAGCACTGCATGCAAATTTGGTCCACATATGTAGCAATGTAGAGAAACATAGAAACAGAAAAACAGGTGCATTGGGTTGATGAGGTTGGGTCTATAATCATTGGCGTATAAAAACAAGAGAGATTTTTTCTTGAAGCATTTAATATTCTGTCAGGGATTGCTAGAGTCATAGAGCCATGGAACCATGCAGCTTGGAAACAGGCTTTTTGGCGTATCTTGCCTGCACCGGCCAATATGCCCCATCTACACTAGTCCAACCTGCTTGCGTTTGGCCCATATCCCTATAATCCTGTCCTAACCATGTACCTGTCAAATGTTTCTTAAACATTGCGATAGTACCTGCCTCAACCACCTCCTTTGGCAGCTCGTTCCATACACCCACCACCCCTTTTTAAAAACAAAAAACAAAAGCTAGAGTGAAATCTGAGAGGTTATGTTGTCCAATAGGAGTATCTGGAACTCGAAGAGATAGTTTCGGCATGAGAGGTCTCTCCATTTCAGATGGAGATGAGGAACAATGTCTTCTTTCAAAGGGTCAAGAACCTTTTGAATTCATATCCCTGGAGAGCTGTGGAGTAGAAATCATTGGATACATTGAAGATGGAGGCTGGCATATTTTTTAAATGCAAGGGTCTCAAGGGACGAGAGTATGAAAGTGGTATTGAGGACAAAATTGGATCAGTCACTCCAGTCAAACATGGAGCAATCTTAGTTGTTCCCAATTCTCAACTCTCAAACTATAACACTATGTTTCAGCTCTTGGAAAACTTATCAGATTTCAGGCTCCAACCTTTCAGGAAGTAGTTCCAGATTCCCCAGTTGAAGAAACTTTTCCTCAACTCCCCTCTCATTCTCCTAATTACCTTAGATCCAGGTCCCCAGTTTTGTGGTCTCTCTGATCAAGTTTTCTTGTTCAATTTGTCTGGGCCTTATCATTTTATAATTAAATCTACATTGAGCATCTTTTTGTTCCAAATGAAACATCCTGACTATCAGAAATCTGCCCCCCCCCCCCCCCCCCCACAGAGCCAAACGTCTCCATCTTTGGCAATGTTATCGTGTTTTTTGTTTCTGTCCTGTGGTGACCAGAGCTGTACAATACCCCAGGTGTGGTTTGACTTGTGTTATATCCACCTTGAGAATAACCTCTTTCCTCTGGCAGGTGTGTATTTAATATCCAAAATCACTGCACACATGGAAATAAAATAGCAAATACTGGAGATAATCAGCAGGGAATGTAACGCCTGTGGAGAGAGGAACAGTAAGTTTTTGGGTTGAAGACCTTTCACCAGTATCCTGGATTCTCATTAACTGCTTCATATATCCTTAAACGATCTGAGGAGGTGTACTTCAAGACCCAGTGTGCTCCTGGCCTTCAAGACAGAGATTAAGTTTGGTTAAACCCTGGATCCCTCAGGACCATTGTGGGACAAATCTGCAAATGTCATCTTCTCAGCACAGTCCAGATAACACATCACATTATCATCCAGGCAGGCTTTTGGGAATGCTTAATGAAAGTGCATCCTCCATAATTTGTCCATTTATTAAAAAAAGTATTCAATGCACTGAGCACAGGAGGAAAACCATTCTCTTCTGGACAATAATAAGGCATCCAGCATAGTGAAGACAGAACCATACAAAATGCACCACGAAGCAAGAGGTCATCACTAGTAATAAAAAGCAAAATGAATCCCTGACTGCTCCTTTGGGAACCATTCAACTAATTTGTAGGACTTCTAACTTCCTTTTTGGAAGAGGGAGATTACAAGCATTAATCACGATATAGGAGAGATGACAGGAATCTGTGGAAAACATAAGACGAAACATAAAACTGACAGAAATATACATACGTATTACTATATATCCCTTCAAAATACGCAGATGCTAATTCTGTTCACGCATCTGTATTTTATTTTAATTATTAGGGGTTACCTTGTGAAGCCATAAGAGGTCATTAAAATACTCCCAACCCTGAATAGCTGTCTGTTGAGTCATAAAGTTGGCACTTATCAAGGTGCTTGCTTGTTCTCTTTCTAAAGGAATGTCTCCCTTGATACCAAAGGCATTTTATGTTTTTATCTTTATCAGCATTATCCCTGTTGAGAAAAGCATAGAACGTTGGTCATTATCGTTCAGTGCCCCTCCTTTGATAAAAACAGAAAACTGTTGGAAAAGTTAACAGATCGTACAGCTCTTGAGAAGATATAAATAGATTTAATATTTCAGGTCAATTACTTTTCAGCAGAACATTACCCTCTAATGATAATTAGCTTCTCTTTCCAAAGATGTTCGTGAACTACTGAGTATTTACTATTTTTATTTCAAATTTCCAGCATCTGCAGCATTTTGCCATTGTGTATACCCTCCTATTGTTCTGAAATGTTCAAGTTCATCTCTGGTCAACTCTCATACTCTTTTCTGTTATCTGTTCTTTAAGGTTGCAGTAGATCTTAACATGTCATCCTGTCTCCAAACTCCCTCCCTGAACAATGGAACTCAAACAGGATCACCTCACAGCAGGTGGAACATTTACAGTGCCCTCCATAATGTTTGGGACAAAGACCCATCATTTATTTATTTGCCTCTGTTCTCCACAATTTGAGATTTGTAAAAGAAAAAAATCACATGTAATTAAAGGGCAAATTGTCAGATTTTAATAAAGGCCATTTTTATACATTTTGGATTCACCATGTAGAAATTACAGCAGTGTTTATACATAGTTCCCCCCATTTCAGGGCACCGTAATGATTGGGACACATGGCTTCACAGGTGTTTGTAATTGCTCAGGTGTGTTTAATTGCCTCCTTAATGCAGGTACAAGAGAGCTCTCAGCACCTAATCTTTCCATCATCACCTTTGAAAACTTTTAATGCTGTTTATCAACATGAGGACCAAATTTGTACCAATGAAAGTCAACAAAGCCATTATGAGACTGAGAAACACAAATAAAACTATTAGAGATATCAGCCAAACCTTAGGCTTACCAAAATCAACTGTTTGGAACATCATTAAGAAGGAAGAGAGCACTGGTGAGCTTACTAATCACAAAGGGACTGGCAGGCCAAGGAAGACCTCCACATCTGATGACAGAAGAATTCTCTCTATAATAAAGAAAAGCCCCAAATACCTGTCCGACAGATCAGAAACACTCTTCAGGAGTCAGGTGCGGATTTGTCAATGACCACTATCCGCAGAAGACTTCATGAACAGAAATACAGAGGCTACACTGCACGATGCAAACCACTGGTTAGCTGCAAAAATAGGATGGCCAGGTTACAGTTGGCCAAGAAGTACTTAAAAGAGCAACCACAGTTCTGGAAAAAGGTCTTGCGGACAGATGAGATGAAGTTTAATTATATCAGAGTGATGGCAAGAGCAAAGTATGGAGGAGAGAAGGAACTGCTGAAGATCCAAAGTATACCACCTCATCTATGAAACATGGTGGTGGGGGTGTTATGGCCTGGGCATGTATGGCTGCTGAAGGTACTGGCTCACTTATCGTCATTGATGATACAACTGTTGATGGTAGTAGCATAATGAATTCTGAAGTGTATAGACACATCCCATCTGCTCAAGTTCAAACAAATGCCTCAAAACTCATTGGGCGACGGTTCATTCTACAGCAAGACAATGATTCCAAACATACTGCTAAAGCAACAAAGGAGTTTTTCAAAGCTAAAAAATGGTTAATTCTTGAGTGGCCAAGTCAAACACCTGATCTGAATCCAATTGAGCATGCCTTTTATATGCTGAAGAGAAAACAGAAGGGGACTAACCCCCAAAACAAGCATAAGCTAAAGATGGCTGCAATACAGGCCTGGCAGAGCATCAACAGAGGACACCCAGCAACTGGTGATGTCCTTGAATCACAGACTTCAAGAAGTCATTGCATGCAAAGGATATGCAACAAAATACTAAACATGTCTACTTTCATTTACATGACATTGCTGTGTCGCAAACATTATGGTGCCCTGAAATGGGAGGACTATGTATAAACACTGCTGTAATTTCTACATGGTGAAACCAAAATGTATAAAAATTGCCTTTATTGAAATCTGACAATGTGCACTTTAACGACATGTGATTTTTATCTATTACAAATCTCAAATTGTGGAGTACAGAGGCAAATAAATAAATGAGTCTTTGGGTCTTTGTCTCAAACATTATGGAGGGCACTGTAGGTAAGACAGTCAAGAATCAAGAGTGTGTGTTTGCTATATGCACTGGATATGAACTGGAACAATGAAAGATGGACACAAAATACTGGAATAGCTCAGCGATACAGGCACTGGAGAGGAGGAATGGATAACGTTTTGGGTCGAACCTTCTTCAGACTTGACCCGAAACGTCACCCATTCCTTCTCTCCTGAGATGCTACCTGACCTGCTGAGTTGCTCCAGCATTTGGTATCTGTCTTTGATTTAAACCACCACCTGCACTTCCTTCCAGAACAATGAAAGTCTGACTTGCTGTAGCTATACAGCACTTCAGATGCAACAACAACAGACAAATATAGAATAAATTAATCAGTTGCTCTCCAGTAAACCAAACCATGATAGTGCAAAAACCAAAGTTATTAGGGAAGCTGTAGAGTGTCAAATAAGATCTTGGGGAGCATGCTGAGCGATGGCATTAATCCTAATCATTTAATGAGAGAAATTAACTCATCTCCAATACTTTACAACACAAGCAGCACTTAATGAATGTAGCCTTCAATAATGGTATAGTTATATAACTGCCAATACTTGTTGGCTTAATGTGATGCATCAATCAATCAGATAACAAAAGTATGTTGATTTAATTGATGGATAATCAGTTCTCAGATGGGATTGTAAATGTTGGCTGTTGGCAAACTTTATGCAGCTCTCTCACTGGAATCATTTCTAATTTATCAGCTGATTTAACAAGCTCCAGGGAGATGGGATCTTTTATGTCCTAGTCAGCCTACATTTTATAATTAGAATAATCCCCATCAACAAAACAACAAACAGAAAATGCACTGACCTATTTACTCCCGACATGCTGCCTATGAAACTGATATAAATAGTTTTCAAAGTCATAATTTTAGTGAACAAAATAGCTGAGCTTTGCTGTATGTTGAATCTCGCGATGAGGTTAGGTTCTTTTTTTGTATATGATATATAATTCAGTCATTTTGCAAAGAAGTTGATCCTTTGAAGTAAATGCAAATTGTTAGAGATATCTCCAAGCTTTACAGATATTGGTGCACCTGGCAGCTAATTTAGTTCTGACAATTAACAACAAATAACTAGGTTTACTCAAACTCTAGTGTACAAAACACTGTTTGGCTCAATGGAACCATGTTATGAATAATTTTAATATCAATAAATAAAACTATACAAAATATTTAAAGGTTACATTTTCCTCTACTTCTCAATCCCAATATTAAAAATAGATGTATTTTTAACTTTTAGATCCCTTTGCTGAATTTTCATTTTCCATCCAGCAGTGGTATTAACATATTGCCTTAAATTATATTCTAATATTTCATAAATAAAAAATGGATAACATAGCAACACTCCTATTTATCTGTTAATTATTAATAATGTCTCTGTAAAACGGTTAGATCAATATTCAGGGCAGTTTAGAAGAATAAGATGTGCTCTATACCTTGTGATGTCTCTATGCGTGAGGAGTATCAATTGAGTTGACTTAGATAAAAGCTAAGGTAGCAGTTATTTCAATAGTAGTTATTCCATAGGAAAGTTGTTACATTGTAATCGCCCATTTTCTATTTTCTATAACAAAGTAGATACATAAACATAACATAAACATAAAAAATAGGTGCAGAAGGAGGCCATTCGGCCCTTCGAGCCAGCACCGCCATTCATTGTGATCATGGCTGATCGTCCCCAATCAATAACCCGTGCCTGTCTTCTCCCCATATCCCTCAATTCCACTAGCCCCTAGAGCTCTATCTAACTATGCCATTAGCTTTCTTCACTGCCTGCTGCACCCGCACTCCAGCTTTCAGTGACTGGTGTACAAGGACACCCAGGTCTCGCTGCACTTCCCACTTACCTAACCTGCCACAGTGGATAAACTCACATTTATCTATATTATACTGCATCTGCAGTATACATTGTAATACATTGTAATCAACAATGTATCATTGTAATCAACAATGTATCATTGTAATCAACAATGTATCATTGTAATCAACAATGTAATCAACAATGTAATACATTGTAATCAACTGGTATGAAACATGTAAGATTAAGCATGCAATTTCACGCTGCCTCGTCAAGGCCATCTTCAAGGATGAGTCTCAAACTGGTCACTCCCTCTTCTCCCTTCGTCCATCAGGCAAGAGGGACAGAAGTGTGAAAACGCTTGCCTCCAGATTCAGGGACAGTTTCTTCCCAGCTGTTAGCAGGCAACGGAACCATCCTATCACCAACTAGACAGCAATCCTGACCTACCATCTACCTCATTGGATACCTTTGGACTATCTTTAATCAGAATTTACTAGTCTTTATCTTGTGCTAAATGTTATTCCATTATCCTGCAACTGGATAACTTGCAACAATTTTTTTTTTCACTGTACAAGTGAAAATGATAATTAATTAAATTTAACTAAACAGTAGTGAGTTTTATTTTATTAAAGGCAATGACTCAGAGCAGAGGGTTGGCATGTTTTTTTAAATTTGTTTCAATACTTCAGCAAAAATAATGACACTTAAAACTTCATAGTGTTCAAACTTCAAATTTCATAGTGTTGTGCTGTACAATGCATGGGCTGGTAAACTAAAGATAATAGCTGTTGCCGGAATAAGTGCAGGAGAAGATCTGGAGCCCAAGACCACAATGCAGACTCTGAAAACCAAAGGAGCAATAGAGCGATGATAGGCCTACCCAACATCACCTACTTCATTTTCCAGTTGAGCAAAGGAGGGAATCTTTGTCTGGAGAAGCAGTTAGAAAATAGTTGCTTTGCTTGTCAAACTTAAAAAATCTATGGACATACTGAAAAGAAGGAGGAAGCGTTTAGGTGTTAATAAGAAAGTTCATTGTAATACCAGCTTGGAATTTCATTTTACCTCTGTTGATCTCTGTCCTGAGCTTATTCATTTAAAATGCTGTAATCACTGGAACAATTGCAGCAGGACCAAACCTGATCTAAGCAGTGAGTGATGCAACATGGGGTTCAATATTGCCCAGGCTTTTTAACATCAAATCATGTGATGTATGTTGCAACTCCTTCATAGTTCAAGAGTCCAGCTGGGTATTTCAAGAAAATGGTTCAATGATACAGTGAAATTCCTTCTTTGCACACATTTATGAGATACTCAAACACTTTGCGTCGTTTTCAGTAAAAATGTTACTATAAATAAACTGCTGAGTTGCAGAGATCGGCCTAGCCAGGCGTTGATGCTGATGTCCTCCAGCACTGCTCTGTTACTCCATGCTGGTCTCGAGTGATTCCCGTGCTCAGCCTCTTAGAATGGTGATCCACTCGAATTGCAGGCTTCTACAAAGCTTCCAGGCACCCACTCCGCCAACCCTTCAATCCAGCCACATCAACCCATGAAAGCACGGTGTTTCGCCTAACATGGCCACCACTCCATGCCTTGTGTCACTTCCTTTAGCCAACCTCGTTAACCTCTGAGGGTGCTTGAGGTAAGACCCCAGCCTGCTTACCAGCACCATTCTTTTCCCTTGTGCAATGCCGCTGCCATGTTAAATACCTCCACCATTTGGAATCTTGCTGCCATCTTGAAAACAAATGCATATAAATGGGAATCAATACCCATTTTGTACTATAAATCTTTTTTTTTAATGCAGATACTAGATGTTAGATATAAAATCAGGAATAAAATTTAAATCAAATAATTTAAAAAAAAATCTTGATTGCAAAACGCTTCTTCTGAGTAGCTGCAAAATCCTGTAACTAAGACAAACCAATTGATACTTTCCACATTGACCAATATAGTCGACCATTAATCAGCTGGCAGAGCCACGTACAAGACAACACCCCTCAACATCCTGCTTTGGAGATTCATCTACAGGTGTAAAAAAATAGTGGAGAGCTTCAATGCTTTGGACAGTTGTTTAACAGATGACATCTGAAAGCTCTTGAATACAACTGAATTTAACATATATCGTAATATATTGTCCAGCTAATGTATAAAATACATCACAATATATTGACCATCAAGAGGTAGCTGGAGAAATGCATTGATATCAAACTTTTCAAAACAATGAAGTGGACTGTTATTCAGTCTGGGAATCGTTGGTTGGTGCGGACTCGGTGGGCGAGAAAGAGTGAAGAGAAATTTCTTATGAAACAAAAAAACAAGCTTCCTTATAAGTTGTTGTACTGATTAAACAATGGGGCAGGTCAGATGAAGCACTTGTGGTAGAAATAAGATCAGATGATTTTTTTAAATGTATTTGTTTTCCTGATCTGGTTGTCACAGGCAAGGTGAGCAATTATTGCCCATCTCTAAACTCCACTGAGAAAGTAGTGAGTCACCTACGCCTGAGTGATTTGCTAGGTCTTTTTTAATCCTGTAAGAATCAACTATGCAGACTAGTTTTCAGACAGATATGTTACACTTTCCTC
>NC_135957.1:56811831-56847831 GCF_053455715.1 Rhinoraja longicauda | reverse complement strand
AAGTAGGAGACCAAAATTGCACACAATACTCCAGGTGCATTCTCACCAGGGCCCTGTACAATTGCAGTAGGACCTTGCTCCTAAACTCAAATCCTCTCGCAATGAAGGCCAACATGCCATTGCCTGCTGTACCTGCATGCTTACTTTCAGTGACTGATGTACAAGCACACCCGGGCCTTATTGCACCTCCCCTTCTCCTAATCTGACACCATTCATATAATAATCTGCCTTCCTGTTCTTGCCACCAAACTGGATAACCGTACATTTATCCACATTATACTGCACCTGCCATGCATCTGCCCACTCACCCAACCTATGCAAGTCACCCTGCAGCCTCATAGCATCCTAATCGCAGCTTACACTACCACCCAGTTTTGTGTCATCCGCAAACTTGGAGATGTCACATTTAATTCCCTCATCTAAATCGTTGATATATATTGTAAATAACTGGGGTCCCAGCACCGAGCCTTACGGCACCCTACTAGTTACTGCATTTCCTTATGAAGTTAGTAACGACTGTAGTGTATTCGTTCAGCTCCAAGGTCAAGTCATCAAACACCGCCCAGTGTGCCAACGCTAAGCAATCGCAGAGTCATTCCTCTGCCTCCCCTGGCCAGCTCTGTGCAATCCTCACCGATGGAGCTACAGTCTTCAGTCGCTGCCTACATACAGAAAGAAGGAGCCCAGACAGGTGGTCTGATTTTCCAAAGTGAGGACAGGGGAATGGAGTGAAAGATATCTTTGAAGGTGGAGTAGCACTGGTCGAGAGCATTCAATCCTCTGGTGCTGCAGAACACATGCTGGTGGTAATTAGGAAGCGACTTCTTCAATCTAACATTGTTGAAGTCTCCAGCTCCGACGGGAAAGGCATTGAAGTACGGTGATTGTTGAACATAACGTGCAGCTCCTCTTGGTCTAGCTGAATGCCCGCCTGGGGTGGATTGTATACTACAGGCATGATGATGGAAGGTCATCAAGATGATGGAAGGGACGGCACATCACTGTTAGATGGTCCAGGTGCAGGGTGCAGGAGATGGGCGCGTCTGCTTCATCTGAGCACCACAAAGAGTTTACCCTGAGGCAGACATCAGCACCTCTCCCTTTTGCTGATGATATTGTCTAGTCGATGTGATGGATCCAGAAAACCTTGGGCTGGAAGATTGAATTTGGAGAGCTGAGGGGAGGCTAACCATAAAGCAAATCCTGAGAAATGGAAAGAATTTAGAATTTAACAGAAAAGAACGAAGAGAGAGAAATAATAGAATTTGAGTAAAAGTGGTGTAAAAAACATCTACTGATAAGAAGAAAGAAAAATACCAGTTAATACTTATGTAAGTTCTCAATAATCAGAATTGGAGACAAATTGAGTGAATGGATAAATATACGACATGTGCCATATAATGTAGATAAATGTAAAGTTAGCCGCATTGTTAAGGGAAACTAGCTGGGCCCGTTGGGCCCAAATCACTCCTGCGGCAACCTTCCATCCAAACCTATCCTGCGGTCCCGGCAACCCTCCCCCAATTGGTGACACTGACCCACTCCATCCCCCCTCAACCCCCCTTAAAATTCCCCCGGGGCCAGGGGTGGGCGAGGGGGGAGAGGAAAGGGGAGAGGGAGCCACTCACTGTAGCCCCGGGCGACAAGCAGGAGAGCTCTTGTTACCCCCCACCCCCTCATTGGCCGCCACTCCCATCACTCGGGCGGGTCCCGCCCCCCTCCGAGTAGCAAACCTCCCCCAAATACGCACGCACGAATCTGGCGGCCATCTTACGTAAGTATTAGATCAACGGGACCCAACTGCGCAGGCGCCTACCTGTTTGTTCTGCGCACGCAATATATAGATAGAAGGGCATTATTTAAAAGATAGATTGCAAAATATTGATATACAAAGTGAAACTAAGCATGAAGGTGCTGCAATCAATTAAGAAGCAAAGGTGCATTGACCTTCAGTGAAATAACTTTTGAAATGAGGATCAAGAATTTATTGCACAGTTTATACAGGATCTTAGTGATACATTATTAAGAGTTTTATGTGCAGTTTTGGACACTTGACAATAATAATAAACTAAACTAAACAGAACTACACTGAACTAAACTAAACTAAACTAAACTGCCCAAGAACTAAGGGGACAACATTGAATAATAGACATTGCCTTATCCAACACAGGCACTGACCTTCCCGCCATCAAAGGGATCGATAGGAGATGCTGCCTCAAAAAGACAGCTGCTGTCATCAAATACCCACACTCCTCTGGCCACTCTCTCATTTCACCACTACCATCGGGAAGCAGGTACAGAGGCATGAAAAACATGACCACCAAGTTTAAGATCAGCTTCTTCCCCGCAACCATAAGACACTAATCACTACCTTAGCCACTATGAGCTTCTATGGATTGTGTCTTTGGTTGCCCTACAGACTTTGGTCTTACACTATTATGGTTACCAAGTGTTATGGCTATTAACTTACTGTATCTTTGATTATCACCTGCATGTTATTGTGTTTACAGGCGTGCTAAACTGCAGCAAGTAATAATTTCATTGTTCTGTTGTCGATATATACGACAATTAAACACTCTGACTCTTGACGCTTGACTCCACTGCATAGTTTTAATTATTTAATCTCCAAATATTTTGCAGAGTGCTTCTTGGCACAATTCCAGTGAAATGACGTGATTCTCCTTACAAAAATTGTTGAGATTGGAAAGATGCGGTATTTCACATTGTGTCAGCCCACCACAGTGCTCCACCCACACCCCTTGAGATAACAATGTCAAACAGTCTGCCTGCAAAAGTACTTTTCGTGATCTCAATAAAAATTACCATAATTATTTCAATAGAATTATTCACCAACTCTTGTAAGCTTTCCAAAATTGCTTCCTTGTGACTTCATTTTTCGCTAAAAGGAGCATTGACCAAGATAGAAAGAAATAGAAAAGAAGTATTTTATTTTTTAGTTGAAAGGTGTTGATGTTCGGATGAACCTTAGTGTCCTTGTTCATGAATTATTGAAAGTTAACATGCAGGTACCGTAATCATTAGGAAGGTAAATGATACATTGGGCGAAGGGTTTTCGTAGAGGAAGAGAGACATCTTGCTGCAAGTGTATAGTGCCCTGGTGAGATGGTATGTGAAATAATGTCTATTAGTCACTCTGCCCAAGAAAGGATATATTTGTGATGGAAGGATTGTGGCAAATTTTCAACTGGTTGATTCTTGCAATGATGAGTTTGTCACATAAAGAGAAGTTAAAAACATGACTGGGACTGGCCTGTGGACTGGGACTGTGTGGAAACAGGCCCTTCAGCCCAACTTGCTCACACTGACCAACATGTCCCATCTACACTTGTCCCATCTGCCTGTGTTTGGCCCATATCCATTTAAACCTGTCCTATCCTAAACATGTACCTCTCTAATTGTTTCTTAAATGTTGTTATAGTCCCTGCCTCAACTACCTCCTCTGGCAGCTCATTCCATATACCCACTGCCCTTTGTGTAAAAAAGTGACCCATCAGATTTCTATTTAATCTTTTCCCCACCATAAACCTATGTCCTATGGTTTTCAATTCTTTTACTCTGGGCAAGAGACTGTGCATCCACACGATCTGTTCCTCTCATGATTTTATACACCTCTATAGGTTCTCCCCTTATCATCCTGCGCTCCAAGGAATAGAGTCCCAGCCTGCTCAACCTCCCCCTACAGCTCAGTTGGGAGGTCATGTTGCAATTTTATAAGACGTTGCTGAGACCGTATTTGGAATATTGTGTTCAGTTCTGGGCACCATGTGAAAAGGAAAGATATTGTCAAGCTTGAAAGGGTTCTGAAAAGATTTACGAGGATGTTGCCAGGACCAGAGGGCATAAGCTATAGGGAGAGGTTGAGTAGGCTCTATTCTATGGAGCGCAGGAGGATGAGGGGGGATCTTATAGAGGTGTACAAAATCATGAGAGGAATAGATCGGGTAGATGCACAGAGAGACTCTTGCACAGAGTAGGGGAATCGAGGACTAGACGATATAGGTTCAAGGTGAAAGAGAAAAAATTTAATAGGAATCCGAGGGGTAACTTTTTCACACAAAGGGTGGTGGGTGTATGGAACAAGCAGCCAGAGGAGGTAGTTGAGGCTGGGACTATCCCATCGTTTAAGAAACAGTTAGGCATACATGGATAGGACAGGTTTGGAGGGATATGGACCAAGCGCAGGCATGGAACTAGTGTAGCTGGGACATTGTTGGCTGGTGTGGGCAAGTTGGGCCGTAGGGCCTGTTTCCACACTGTATCACTCTACGACTTTATGACTCTATGACTATGACCCTCTCGTCCTGGCAACATCCTCATAAATATTCTCTGTACTCTTTCCAACTTGACAACATCTTTCCTAGAACATGGTGCCTACAAACTGAACACAATACTCTAAATGTAGCCTCGCCAACGTCTTATATAACTGCAACATAACCTCCCAACTTCTATACTCAATACTCTGACTGATGAAGGCCAGTGTGCCAATAGCCTTTTTGGCCAACCTATCTACCCGTGATGCCACATTCAAAGAACTATGTACCTGCACTCCTAGATCCCTCTGTTCTACAACATTCCCCAGAGCCCTGCCATTCACTATGTAGGTCCTGCCCTACACAGAACAGGACCTACACAGTTAGACTTTCCAAAATGCAACACCTCACATTTCTCTGTATTAAATTCAATCAACCATTCTGCAGCCCACCTGGCCAACCAATCAAGATCCTGCTGCAATTTTGGACAAACCGTCTTCACTATCTACAATACCACCCACTTTTGTATCATCTGCAAACTTGCTAATCTTGCCGTGTATGTTCTCATCCAAATCATTGATGTAGATGACAAACAGTAACGGGCCCATCACCGAACCGTGAGGCCCACCACTAGTCACAGGCCTCCAGTCCAAGAAGCAACCTTCCACCATCACCCTCTGCTTCCTTCCATGAAGCCAATTTTCTATCCATTCAGCTATCTCTCCTTGGATCCCATGCAATCTAAACTAGATCTATTACATGCATTTGGATGGGCAAGAGCTGATTAGACATAGTCAGCATGGTTACATTACAGTAACATTTTAAAGGTTGACAACTTCCTTTGGAATGTTTAAAAGTGTAACATGTCTTCTTATCAAAATTAACATCATGTGACAAAGTAAATGTGTCCTGTGATTAACAGCACTCACATGACAGACTATGTTTAAACAATTGACTAATGGGGTATGTACATTGAATATCTTTCTTAGATCTTCATAAAACCTTCTTTTCAATGGAATGCAGTAAGCTATTATGGACATAACGATGCTCTTTGATACAATTTATTTCACCTCATTTTATAGGCGTACGACCCTTTATGCACTCACTTGTGGTTTGCTCTTTGAAGTCTGTTTAGGAAACTCCAGAAACAATGAGCTTTTTATCTGCAAATTTTCTCCCCTTAAGATACTGAAACAGTCTCTGATATGCAATTCCACGTCACCATTTGCTTCTAAATGCTGACCTCAGTGGCTGTTTTTCACGTAATCTTCGCTTTGAACGCACATCAAACCATAGAGGACAGTATCGCCAAGTCCATATCTGTTGTACCCATCAAAACAGCCTCCTTTAAGGAAAAAATGAACTGCTGGAGGAACTCAGTGGGTCAGGGCAGGCATCAGTGAAGGAGACAGACCGATGATATTTCTTTTCACCAAGACCCTTCTTCAGGCCCTCCCTAGATGGTGGTGGACCCGCTGAGTTCCTCCAGAAGTTTGTTTATTGCTCAAGCGTCTGCATTCTTCTGTGTCTCCAAACCCCATTCTGTATTGGACCACCGTTCAGCAATGCTGGGGCCCTTTCCCTTTCTAACCCAGGGAGACCGCCAGTAATGGTAACTCCAACCTCCACAGTTATGATCAATTGATTTGAGTTAGACCAGGAACCGAATCTCAGATGGTCCTGTTCTGTAAA
This sequence comes from Rhinoraja longicauda, assembly GCF_053455715.1. Lineage (NCBI taxonomy): Eukaryota > Metazoa > Chordata > Chondrichthyes > Rajiformes > Arhynchobatidae > Rhinoraja > Rhinoraja longicauda. The sequence goes on along the minus strand of NC_135957.1, from coordinate 56,841,868 downwards.
CGACAGACGGAGACTTAAACTCTAAGTTATGAAGAGTAGTTCAAGCAACAGGCTCTTTAATAAGCTTTTAGTGATTCAGGTATTTGGTTCTTATTGTAAATCTAATTTATTTTATACATTCTCTTTCTTTCAATCTCCAGACACACACTGAAAAGACTGCATAATAAAACGGGCAAAATAGTAGGCATTGTTTTCTTCTGTTTGGAAATGTACAAACAAAAAGCTTACCAGAGCTTGTCTGCACCATTGTCAGTTGTCTGTTCACATAAAGAACCTTTCACAAAGCATTGTATTTGTATTTTCACTCTTTCAGCAAAATGGCTGACTACATTGAAGCAAATGAAACCAGCTGCTGCCTAAACAGCCTGCAGAAAATTAATGCAGACCCAGAGTTAACTAGAAGTGGAACTGACAGCATTTGGCAATTGTCCCAGCTGAGTTCAGCCATCTTGGCACAGATAGGAATGTACGAAGCAGGGGCAGGTGCAGGTCAGTCGGACCTTCCAGCCGTCCATAACAATGATCCATTCTTGGTCTTACCACCACTTTCCTGCACTCTCCCTTCCTATTGTGGTTCAAATATCTGTCAATCTTTCATTTGAATATTTTCAATAACTCCAGCTCCGAGAAAAAGCATCACAACAACGTGCAACCCCTTGAGAACAGAAAAGGACACAAAGTGCTGGAGTAACTCTGCGGGTCAGGCAACATCTCTGGAGCATGTGGATAGGTAATGTTTCAGGTCGGGACCCTTCTTTTTCATAAGTTCATAAGTTCTAGGAGCAGAATTAGGCCATCAGGCCCATCTAGTCTACTCCACCATTCAATCATGGTTGATCTATCTGCCCCTCTCAACCCCATTCTCCTTCCTTCTCCCCATATCCTCTGACATCCGTACTAATCAAGAATCTATCAATCTCCAACTTCAAACTGTCCATTGACTTGGCCTCCACAGCCGTCTGTGAGTCTGAGTCTGAAGAAGGGTCCTGACCCAAAACGTCACCTGTCCATCTTTTCCAGAGATGCTGCCTGACCCATTGAGTTATTTCAGCACATTGTCCCCTTTTATGTCAACTGTCATCTGCAGTTCCTTGTTTCTACACCCTGAGAGAAGAAGTTCTTCTTCATCTCCATCTTAATTGAGTTCTGAAAATCCACCCCACTAGTTTCAGGTCAAGTTCAAGTTCATTTATTGTGACATACAGTGACGCACAGGTATAATGAAAAATGCAGTAACATCGCAAGCACCAGACTCGGGCAGCACGCAAAACATAAATTACACATAAATTCTACAAGACAGTGAAAAGAAAAATAATTGTTCTGTGCAAAGGACAAAATATTAGTGCAAAAGCACATAATTTAAAAACAAGTTCATGGTAGTACATAGGTAGTACATAGTTCTTCATTATCAAGGTAGGACTAGGTTTGTTCTAATCATTTCAAGAACCTGACAGTAATAGAAAAATAGTTGTTGTAGCTAAAAATCCAGATGTTCCAACTAGTGCAAATATTCACTCAGCATCTGCCCTGTCAATCCCATTCGAAATATTATATGTTTCAGTGAAGTCACCTCTCCTTCTTCAAATCTCCACTGAGTATATGCAAAACTTCTAAAATTGTTTCATACCTTAGTCTTTCTTCTCCAGAAACAACTTAGGTGTCTTAATTGCACTACCTAAAGTCATAGAGTCATACAGCTTGGCCCTTTCGCCCAACTTGCCTATGCCAACCAACATGCCCCATCTACACTAGTCCCAGAGAAAAGAGGTAATGGATACCCACACTGACCTTAAACCTTTCCTCACCAAAAGCATGACTCGACATGTTGTCCCCTCCCGCTATATCGGAATGCAGAAAGACAATTCAGAGCTGGCCCTTCAAGCCTCAAATCCATCTCATTGTTATTGCTGGAGACACAAGGTACTGTGGATGCTGGAATCTTGAGCAATAAACAAATTGCTGGAAGAACTCAGAGGGTCAGGCTGCATCTGTGGAAGGAAATGGACAGACAACGCTTTGAGTTGGGAAGAGTCTGAAGAAGGGTCACGATCCAAAATATTGTCTGCTTAATTCTCTCCACAGATGCTGCCTGACCTGCTGAGTTCCTCCATGAGTTTGTTTGTTACCATTGTTATTGCTGTTGATTCTACTTGACTGACGGATAAGGTCAGTGAGCGGAGGGAGGATGGTGGAGATAATGGTTTTAAAATGCAGTGATGGAAGGTGATTCTCTTCTTCCATGGGCCAGAATGTGGGACACAGCAGAGCAAGCTGCTGAAGAGTTGCCCTCTACCACTGGAAATGCCAACAGCTCTCTCACGCATCGACCCTCCTCACCCAACAGCACAAGTGTATCCTCCCAAGCTGGGAATGGGACAAATAAATGGATGAGGAATTGACGTGACATACATAGCGGCACACGGCGAATGCATTCAGATGCAATGGAATAGAGACTCAATATATTTTAGCCCTAGGCTACAAGAAGCAGAAATAAAACAGAATTTGCTGGATATTCTCTGATAAGTCAGAGAGCACATCTGGAGAGGAAAATAAACCAGAGTTAGTGTTTTAGATCAATAATCTCTCATGATAAACTGCAAAAAGTTGTAACATGCAGAGAAAGGGATAAGAGATGAAGGGAACAAAGAGGAATGTCAGTGATAGGGTGGCAGGTGAGAGAGATTTAATGCCAGGAGGATGATAGCGCAGGGTAAAGGATTCCGATAGTGGGACAAGTAAAGAAACAAAAGATCAGTCCAGCTGAGATGTAAAAAATAATTGTGCTGGAGATACTCAACAGGTCAGGAAGAATCTGTGGAGGGAACTGTTCAGATGACATTTCGGGTCAGGTCCCTTCTTCAGACTGACATAGTTCAGGTCTGAGCCAAAGGATCGGATGGAGAGTCCTTCACCTGAAATATTGATTCTGTTTCTGTCTCCACAGATGTGGCATGATCTATTGAGTAGTTCCTGCATTTTCTATTTTTATTTTAGATTTCCAGCATCTGCAGTTTATTTTATATTCTCCCTTTAAAGGGCAATCCCTTTAGTGGGGAGAGCTGCCCCTTCACAGCGCCAGAGACCCAGGTTTAATCCTGACCTTTGGTTTGTCTGTGTGGAGTTTGCACGCACTCTCTGTGACCATATGGTTTGCCTTCGAGCTTTGATTTCCTTCCACATCCCAAGGACGTGTGGGTTTGTAGGTTAATTGTACACTGTAACATTGCCCTGCATGTGTAGTGTGTGGATGAGTAAGTGGAATAACATAGAACTTGTATGAACGGGTGATCAATGGTCGACATGGACATTGCGGGCCGAAGGGTCTGTTTCCATGCTGTATCTTTAAACTAAACTTAAACTGAACATTCAAGACTCCTGCATTTCCCAAACTATTCCAATGTGAGATTTTTCGAGAGGTTCAGGAACACCAGCTTCCTGTAACGTCGCAGGTTCAGTGTACGTCTTCATTTTAACACAGAAAAATTATTGCAAGTAAATCCATTAAGTTTTAAATCTCTCTTCAAAATAGTTAACAAATCCATTCAATGTTTTGAACAGTTTTGCTCTGTTTCCAAGAATTCTAATTTTCCCTCAGATCAGTTTTTGAATGTTCTGGCCTAATACAATACAATACAATACAATACAATACAATACAATACAATACAATATATCAGAGGTACAATGAGATTGGGAATGCGCCTCCCATACGATGCAATAATTTAGGTAATTTAGACAGCAGCAACCCAACGAAACGAAACAGTTGTAACAGTTTTGGACAGGGTAAAGTGCAAGTTGATCTATGCGTTGTGGCCATCCGGCTCAGCAGGACCGGTTCATAGCAGCTATGGCCCTGGGGATGAAGCTGTTCCTGAGTCTGGAGGTGCGGGCATAGAAGGCCTTGTATCGTCTGCCCGATGGAAGGAGTTCGAACAGACTGTTGCAGGGGTGTGAAGAGTCTTTGTGGATGCTGGTGGCTTTTCTGAGGCATCGTGTGTTGTAGATGCCCTCCAAGTCTGGTAGCTGTGTTCCGATGGCCCTCTGAGCTCTATGGACTACCCGCTGTAGAGCTTTCCTTTCTGCCTCAGATCAGTTGGTTGTTTTGCTAAAGCTAAATAATAATTGTAAGTCCACTAACTCGTTCTTCCACTGATAATTAGTCATCAGAATCTTGTTCCCTCTGCCAGAGAACTTAGTGTACACGCTCTTCACTACGCAATACAGAGGAGCACTTCATCTGATTCCAGTCGAAGCCTTCAAACAAATTGTCAAGGAATGATTGTCAGAACCTGCCTTCAATTATTCCCAGGTGTTTAAGTCATTATTATCCCAAGAAACTCTCAATATTTTGCTCCAGACATTTCCATTTTAGACCTCAGGCGCTAACCTGTCACATAAAAAGTGAAAGAAATTGGCACATGAAAATGTGTGATCAAGATGGTTGTTCACAGTAATACAATCAAATGATAACTCCGATACTTGTCAAAATAATTCAGTGCCATGTATAATGTCTGAAGGTTGTGGAAGGAAAATTAATACACCTTAGAACATAAAACATTGCAGCACAGGAACATGCTCTTCAGCCCACATGTCTATGCCGAACATAATGCCAAGTTAAACTAATCTCCTCTTCCAGCACAATCCCTCCATTCCCTACATATCTGTGCCATTGTTGTACTTGCCACCACCATCAACCCTGGTGGCAAATTCCAGGCACTCACCATACTTTGTGTAAAGAAACATGCCCTGCATACCTCCTTTACACTTTGCCCGTCTCACCTTAAACCTATGCTCTCAAGGCCTTGGTATTTAGTTTAGTTTAGAGATACGGTGCAGAAACAGGTCCTTCAGCCCACCGAGCCCACTGACCAGCGATCCCCACACATTAACACTATCCTACACACACAGGGACATTTTGCCTACATACAGTACCAGTACGTCTTTGGAGTGTGGGAGGAAACCGAAGATAATGGAGAAAACCCACGCAGGTCACGGGGAGAACGTACAAACTCAATACAGTCAACACCTGTAGTTGGGATCAAACCCAGGTCTCTGGCGCTGCAAGCGCTGTAAGGCAGCAACTCTACCGCTGCGCCACCTTCCTATCCTGGGAAAAAGGTTCTGACTGTCTACCCTATCTATGTCTTTCATAATTTGTTATACTTCTATTAGGTCTCCCCTCAACCTCTGACATTCCAGAAAGACCAATCCAAGTCTATCCAACCTGTCCCTGTAGCTAATACCCTCTAATCCAGGCAGCATTCTGGTAAAACTATTCTGTAGCCTTATAAAAGCCTAGCTTTTAGGATCCTTCCTAGAACGGGGTGTCCAGAATTGCACACAATAAGCCAAATGCGGCCTAACCAAAATCCGATAAAACTGCAGCTTGACTTCCTGACTTTTATACGCAATGACCCGACCAATGCAGGCAAGCATATCATGCAGCTTTCTTTAACCACTCTAACCACATGTGCTGCCATTTCAGGGAGTTATGGACAGACCTCAAGATCCTTCCGTACACCAACACTGTTCAGGGTCTTGCCATTAACTATGGCCTTTCCATTTCCATTTGACTTTCTGAAGTGCAGCACCTCACACTTCTTCAGATTAAACACCTTCTGCCACTTCTCTGTTGCTGGTCTATATCTGCCTATGTACATTTTTGACAGCCTTCTTCACTGTCCTCAACTGCACCGATTTTGATGTTTTCTGCCAACTTACTAACTAACTCATCTACATATATGTCCACGTTGTTTATATAGGTCATAAACACAGAGGTTCCAGCACAGATCTTGACTAAACTCCACTGGTCACAGACTTTCAATCAGGATAATACCTTCCCATCACAACTCTCTCTTCTATGGATAAGCCAGTTCTGAATCAATGGATCTTATGCATCTTAATTTTTTGGAGCAGCCTAGCTTGAGGGACTCTATCAAATACCTGAACAGAATCCAGATAGACAACATCACCTCCTCAAAAACTCATTCGTAAAACATGACCTGCCACTAAGAAAACCATGCTAATTGTCCTTAATTAGCACATTCTGCTCCCATTGCAAATAAATCCAATCCTAAAGAGTCCTTATTGCAAGTAAATCCAATCCTGAAGAGTCCTCTCCAATAGGTTCTCCTACCAGTGACGTGAGGCACACTGGCCTATAATTTTCTGGATTATCTCTACTTCCCTTCTTAAACAAAGGAACATCATAGGTTACTATCCTCTCTCAATAAGGTGATCAGTCCCATCAAGCCCTGGGGATTTATCCACCCTAATGCTCTTCAAGACCCCAAGTAGCACTTCCTTCTTGATCTCAAACTGCCCCAGCATATTAGCATTCCCCACACAAATTTCATTCCATGCCCTTCACCCTTGTGAAAACTGATAAAGGCTACTTGTATAGTACCTCACCAAAATTCTCTGATTCCATCAAAATTCCCTCCCTTATCCTTGAGTGGTCCCTCCTTCTCCCTGGTCACACTTTTGCTTTTAATGTCAATAGACAATAGACAATAGACAATAGACAACAGGTGCAGGAGTAGGCCATTCGAGCCAGCACCACCATTCAATGTGATCATGGCTGATCATTCTCAATCAGTACCCCGTTCCTGCCTTCTCCCCATACCCCCTGACGTTAATGGATCTTATGCTCCTATCCTTAAGAACTCTATCTAGCTCTCTCTTGAAAGCATTCAGAGAACTGGCCTCCACTGCCTTCTGAGGCAGAGAATTCCACAGATTCCACGGATTCACTCTCTGACTGAAAAAGTTTTTCCTCATCTCTGTTCTAAATGGCCTACCCCTTATTCTTAAACTGTGGCCCCTGGTTCTGGACTCCCCCAACATTTGGAACATGTTTCCTGCCTCTAACGTGTCCAACCCCTTAATAATCTTATATGTTTCAATCCTTCTAAATTCTAGTGTATACAAGCCTAGTCGCTCCAGTCTTTCAACATACGACAGTCCCGCCATTCCGGGAATTAACCTAGTAAACCTACGCTGCACGCCCTCAATAGCAAGAATATCCTTCCTCAAATTTGGAGACCAAAACTGCCCACAGTACTCCAGGTGCAGTCTCACTAGGGCCCTGTACAACTGCAGAAGGACCTCTTTGCTCCTATACTCAACTCCTCTTGTTATGAAGGCCAACATTCCAGTGGCTTTCTTCACTGCCTGCTGTACCTGCATGCTTCCTTTCATTGACTGATGCACTAGGACACCCAGATCTCGTTGTGCGTCCCCTTTTCCTAACTTGACACCATTCAGATAATACTCTGCCTTCCTATTCTTACCACCAAAGTGGATAACCTCACACTTATCCACATTAAACTGCATCTGCCATGAATTCGCCCACTCACACAGCCTGTCCAAGTCACCCTGCAACCTCATAGCATCTTCCTCACAGTTCACACTGCCACCCAGCTTTGTGTCATCTGCAAATTTGCTAATGTTACTTTTAATCCCTTCATCCAAGTCATTAATGTATATTGTAAATAGCTGCGGTCCCAGCACCAAGCCTTGCGGTACCCCACTAGTCACTGCCTGCCATTCTGAAAGGGACCCATTTATCCCCACTCTTTGCTTTCTGTCTGCCAACCAATTTTCTATCCATGTCAGTACCCTACCCCAATACCATGTGCTCTAATTTTGCACACTAATCTCCTATGTGGGACAATAGACAATAGACAATAGACAATAGGTGCAGGAGTAGGCCATTCAGCCCTTCGAGCCAGCACCGCCATTCAATGCGATCATGGCTGATCACTCTCAATCAGTACCCCGTTCCTGCCTTCTCCCCATACCCCCTCACTCCGCTATCCTTAAGAGCTCTATCCAGCTCTCTCTTGAAAGCATCCAAGAACTGGCCTCCACTGCCTTCTGAGGCAGAGAATTCCACACCTTCACCACTCTCTGACCTTGTCGAAGGCTTTCTGAAAGTCAAGGTACACTACATCCACCGACTCTCCCCTGTCCATTTTCCTAGTTACATCCTCAAAAGATTCCAGAAGATTAGTCAAACATGATTTCCCCTTCGTAAATCCATGCTGACTCGGAACGATCCTGTTACTGCTATCCAAATGCTCAGCAATTTCGTCTTTTATAATTGACTCCAGCATCTTCCCCACCACTTAATGTCCATTTAAAAAGCCTTGGGGTTTTTTTTAAAATCCTTTTGCTCCTTCTAATTGCCCATTGAATTCTTTCCTGCTTGCTTTATAAAAATCAAATCCCAGGAATGTTGAGTTGTCAGTCCTGTCCCTCACACAAGCAACTTTCCATAATGGCCACAACATATTCTTAGCTTGTTTTTCTGAATGAATTATTCATTTTTCATTACAAATGACCGATTGAAGCCAAAAATAAAGCAAAAGAAAACACATTAACATTCGCTCTCTGAGGAGATTTAGTACAAGCAAGAGGTGTGAATGGAATAGTATGTCCACTTCTTGTGAGATATTTAGAGAGCAAATATTTAGAGAGAGGAAGGATATTCTTGCTATTGTGGGCGTGCACCGTAGGTTTACTAGGTTAATTCCCGGAATGGCAGGACTATCATATTTTGACAGACTGGAGCGACTAGGCTTGTATACACTGGAATTTAGAAGGATGAGAGGAGATCTTATCGAAACGTATAAGATTATTAAGGGGTTGGACACGTTAGAGGCAGGAAACATGTTCCCAATGTTGGGGGAGTCCAGAACCAGGGGCCACAGTTTAAGAATAAGGGGTAGGCCATTTAGAACTGAGATGAGGAAAAACTTTTTCAGTCAGAGAGTTGTGAATCTGTGGAATTCTCTGCCTCAGAAGGCAGTGGAGGCCATTTCTCTGAATGCATTCAAGAGAGAGCTAGATAGAGCTCTTAAGGATAGCGGAGTCAGGAGGTATGGGAAGAAGGCAGGAACGGAGTACTGATTGAGAATGATCAGCCATGATCACATTAAATGGTGGTGCTGGCTCGAAGGGCCGAATGGCCTCTTCCTGCACCTATTGTCTATTGTCTATTGTCTATTGTCAAATGAGCAATGTGGCACATCTCATTCCTGATTGTCTTGAAGGTATCACAAAATGCTGGAGTAACTCAGCGAGTCAGGCAGCATCTCAGGAGAGAAGGAATGGGTGACGTTTTGGGTCGAGACCCTTCTTCAGACTGATGTCAGGGGAGGGGGTGGGACAAAGAAAGGATGTAGTTGGAGACAGAAAGACAGTGGGAGAACTGGGAGGGAAAAAGGGAAAGACTTCCAGTCTTGAAGTCAATTGCATGGGCCAGACACAGAGGCTAAATATTTACACTGAAATGAACACTGGTACAGCCTCATTGATATTTTCTTGGTTTAACTTTGCAGTTCCAATGAGTTGGGTGAGAGTGAGGAGGAAGTAGGAGCCCAGCTTACAGAGTGGAAAAACACAAGGGTAACCTCAAGTTAAGTCAAGTGAAATTAAGTCGACTCAATCTGAAGAAAGGTCCCGACCCAAGATGTCAACTGTCCATTCCCAGCGCAGATGCTGCCTGACCTGCTGAGTATTTCCAGCACTTTGTTCTTTTATTTTGCTGAAGCTTATTGTCATATGAAGAAGTACAGTGAGGTTCAGGTACAGTGGAAAGGTTTCTTCAGGTTTCTGTAGCTTCTTCCCGATGTTAGCAACAAAAAGAGAGCATGGCTCGGAAGGTGGGGACCATTGACGATAGATGCCACCTTCTTCAGGCAGTGCCTCATGCCTTTGATGATGAGGAGCACTTTGCCCTTGATGGGCCAGGCTAAGTCTACCACTCTCTGCAGCCCCTTGCGTTCCTGTGCATTGGAACTGTGCATTGCCTTGCCTTGGCATGATAAATCAGTATGGCACAGTGGTGCAGCTGGTAGAGCTATTCCCTCACTATGCCAGAGAGCCGGGTTCGATTCTGACCTTGGGTTCTGTCTGTGTGGTGTTTACCGTTCTTTATTTGTGAGCTTCCATCAGGGGTGCTGGTAAACCACATCTGTGCATTGTAAGCGTCTGCGTTTAAGTGCAGGCACATGATTGACCATAATATCATCTCTGTCTGCTTGCACTTTACATTGGTGAACTATGTGCCGTGCCTAATTTTTTAAAATATATTGCCCCAGGATTGAGTTATCAACACTGCTGTGTTGACTGAATTATGTTGAGCATGCACAAATAATAGGGAGTGGATTCATTAGATTGGTACACTTTCACAGTTGCAGCTACCTTCTAAGAGGTCTCAAAAGATCTCATTCTATTTCATGTGGACAAATGGCAGGCCTTTGACAAAATACAATTATCAGAATAATTCAACTGATTCTAACAAGGAAAGGGGTTTGAGACCATTAAACGTATGTATTGAATTCACTTGCACTTTTCTATTGCACAGTCCTAGGACTTCGATGATCATCAACTATTTTTCATAGTGATTGTGATTGAAAGATGCAGCACAGAAGCAGACCCTTTGGCTCATCAAGTCCATACTGTCCATCAATCACCCATCTACACTAGTTCAATGTTATTCCACTTTGGCACCCACTCCCAACACACGAGCAGCAATTTACAGAAGCCAATTAACCTACAAACCTGCACGTCTTTGTGAAGGTGTGATGAAACAAGAGCACCAGAAGAAATCCATACGGTCGTAGGGAGGACTTGCAAACTCTACGTGCAACTGAGGTCAGGATCGAACCCAGGTCGCTGACGCTGTTTGGCAGCAGCTCTACCAGCATGCCACTGTGTTGCCTGCACAGAATGGCATTGTAAGCAAGGGTAACGATTTACCCTCATGGGTTTCTCCTGGTGCTCCGGTTTCCTGTCACATTCCAAAGACATGTAGGCTTCTGTAAAGTGTCCCTAGTGTATAGGTTAGAACTAGTGTATGGGTGATTATTGGTCAGCGTGGACAGAGTGGGCCTGAATCACTAATCTAAACTAAACTAAACTAAATCGCAGAGCTGTAAATGCAGCCCAGCCCAGACCAGATTCCCCACCATTGACTCCATCTACATATTATGCTACCTCGGAAAAGCAGACAACGTATAGACTTGTCCCAGGCTGGTGATTCCTTCTTCCTGCTCCCATCGGGCAAAAGGTACAGGAGTTCACACTGCCATACTCAGGAAACACTTCTTCCCCTCTGTTATCAGACTTCTGAATGGACCTTACATAAGTTAGAGCACTTACATAGTCACCTCTACCCTTTTGTGGACGTTGAACTTTGACTATGGAGCAGGTGTGCTACAATGCTGAGAATTATATTCCGTGCCCTGCACACTAACATTGTCCTACACAGGCACTAGGATCAAGTTACAATTTTACCAAAGCCAATTAACTTACAAACTTGTACATCTTTGGAATATGGAAGGAAACTGGAGCAGCCAGGGAAAACTCATACGGTCACAGGGACAACATACAAACTCCGCACAGACAGCACCCGTAGTCAGGATAGAACCCGGACCTCTGATCCTGGAAGGCAGCAAATCCACCACTGCGCTGGTCTATCAGAAAGATTTGAACATAAGAATTAAGAGCAGGAATCGGCATCAGGCCTTTAAAGCTTACTCTGCAATGTTCAAAGGGACTTAGTTATCACTAGACCAAGTGGACACGTTGGGCCCAAACCTCCTGCATTGGTACAGCAGCCTCTCCTCCCCCCTTCCCCTCCCCTCCCTTCCCCCGCCCCTTCCCCTCCCCCCCACCATCCCCCTCAACCCCCCCTTATCCTCCCCCCACCCTCCCTTCCCCCCCTCCCTCCACCCCCATCCCACCCTCCCCCCTCCCCCCATCTCTCCCTAGGAGATAGATTTAAATTTTAAAATGTGAATAACTTTAAAAATATAACACCGATTTCAATGAAACTTCTTCCATTAGCACCAAAGGGACGACAGTGAGTAAGGTGGGCCTAAAATTGTTGCGCTAAAATTGTGTACTGCTTTGGCTGTAGTTCAGGAATAAACAAACAAACAAATGAGAGTTTTAGTATCTAGATTGTACAAAAGTTATTGAAAACTATTATGCAAGTGAGGCAAGCAATGAGGAAGGCAATGAGGATGATCTTGGTCCTAATTACAAAAGATCTGAGCACAGGAGTAAAGATGTTATACCACTATTATATAGGGCCTTGGTGAGACTGCACTTTATTGTTCTTAACTATGGAGAATACAGGCCCCATTGGTCACCTCCATAGCAGGAAGCAGTCTGGTGAATTATTTTTGAACTCAAACCCTGAAGCTGAAGCAGAGGATAAGCTAATTCATATGAACATAAACATTCAGAGCTATCGGCCCTCCCTTGAGCCTGTTTCACCATAAATATGATCACAACGGATCTGATTGTAATATCACTGTGTAATCACTGAAGGAACCTGTTTAGAAATCCCTCTGCAATTTTGGTTTTCCCCTGAGGCAAGATTTGAAAATATTCTTATTCCAAAGTGTAATCAATGTTAAGGATTAGTTTTTCTCACTTCATATTTGAAGCAAGTAGGCCACAGATTCTAATAACTGCTGAGTTAGTATTGTACCATGGAACATTTCTAGATATTGGACAGACTACAGGACATGTTTAATGTTCCCGACTGCTTTTCATTCCTTTTCTTAAGAGATTTGCTGGTCTTCCATTGAATTATCTGCAACCAAATGGAGCAGATATTAAGTTGAGGGACACTCTACAGCTAGGTGCACCACTGAAAAAGGCTCCAAGGAGAATAAAACAAAGAGTAGGATCCTCCCTGGGTACAATCAGTTGTGCTGTTTAAAAACTTCCCCAAAAAAGTGTAACTGATGGATTGATTGTGTTTAAAAAAAAGATTTTTATTTCAAAATTATGTATATACTGTAGGTGAACGTAATGATTTACGTGAAAGTAGAAACAAGAAACAGGCAGTACTGTGGCACAGCGGTAGAGTTGCTGCCCTACTGCACCAGAGACCTGGGTTTGATCCCAACCTCGGGTGTTGTCTATAGGGAATTTGTACGTTCTCCCTGTGACCATGTGGGTTTTGTCCGGGTGCTCCAGTTTCCTCGCGCATTCCAAAGATGCACAGGGTTGTAGGTTAATTGGCTTTGGTGAAATTGTAAAAATCGTCCCAAGTGTGTGTGTGGGATAGTGCTAGTGTACAGGGTGATCGCTGGTCGGAGCGGACTCGGTGGGCAGAAGGGCCTGTTTCTCTAAAGTCTAAAGTCTAACTGCAGATGTTGGCTAACCAAGGAAAGACTCCAACTGCTGGAATAACTCAGTGAGTCAGGCAGCATCCCTGGAGGACATGGATATGTGAGGTTTTGGGTCGGAACCCTTCTTGAGACTCAGAAGGATCTACTGGGTTCAGTGGCAGCTGAATATCCTATATTGATGCTAATATTAGAAATTTAGAAGGAGCAGGAGTTTATTGGTACATCACCCATGAAGTTAACTAGCATGCTGTAAATCTGAAGAATCTGAAGGGTCTGAAGAAGGGTCTCAAACCGAAACGTCACCCATTCCTTCTCTCCAGAGATGCTGCCTGTCCCGTTGAGTTACTCCAACTTTTTGTGTCTAACCTTGCTGTAAATCTAGCACGACTGAAGCAGAATACCATGGTATGGGAGTCACTGCTAGGAACTCATAACCTCATAAGTGATCGGATCAGAATTAGGCCATTCAGCCCATTGTTTACTCCGCTATTCAATCATGGCTGATCTATCTTTTCCTCTTAATCCCATTCTCCTGCCTTCTCCCCATAACCCCGGACACCCATACTAATCAAGAATCTATCTATCTCTGCCTTAACATTGACTTGTCTATCCATTGACTTGGCCTCCACAGTCTTCTGTGGCAATGAATTCCACAGGTGTAGAATTGGGGTGTGCAGATCTGTGCATCAGCTTTGCAAACCATCCAGAAGATGTTCCATGCCAGAATTCAGACCCATGCAACCAGGAGCAAAGGACAGTAAAGAAGTTGGGAAGTCATGTTAGAGTTGTATAAGACATTGATGAGGACATATTTAGATTATTGTGTTCAGTTTTTGTCACCATGTTATCAGAAAGATGTTTTCAAGCTGGAAATGGTACAGGATACCAGGATATTGCCAGGAGTCAAGGGCCTGGGCTATACTGGGAGGTTGAACAGGCTAGGACTATATTCCTTGGAGTGCAGGATGATGAGGGGTGATCTTATTGCGGTGCACAAAATCATGAGAGGAATAGATTGGGAAAATGCTCAGAGTGGGGGATTCAACAACCAGTGGACATAGATTTAAGAGAGGGGAAAGATTTAATAGGAACCTGAGGGGTAACTTTTTTACACAAAGGGTGGGGGGTGTATGGAATGAGCTGCCAGAGAAGGTAGTTGAGGCAGGTACTATCATAACATTTAAGAGACATTTGGACAGGTACTTGAATAGGATAGGTTTAGAGGGTTTATGGGCCAAGACGTGGCAGGTGAGACTAGTGTTGACAGGGCATGTTGATCGGGCTGGGCAAGATGGGCTGAAGGGCCTGTTTCCACGCTGCATAATTCTACGACTCTATGACAGGCAAAACTATATTGCTTACATTTAATTGGTAATTAAATTCCCCAAGTAGTTTACCCATTGTGGTCATTCTTCATGTCTAAAACCAAACCAAGTATGCTTGTATTTCAACTCATTTGGTTGTGGGCTTCTGATTTTTAGGAATCACAGCAAGGCATGGTCATCACTCCAGATTCATTCCTGAATGGGGATTTACAAACAGCAAAGGGAATCCTGTAAATATTTCCACTCATCACTCCAGAAGCACTGTGGTCAATTGGTGGCCATAACTGCTTCATTTATTGTGACCAGTTTACTGGGCTAACCTGTTGCCATGTACTCTGGGTGACTCTGCTACAGTATATTTAAATGTACTTGGTTAACCAGGAAGGAAATCTTAATGCTGGCAATTGGCCAAAACTCTCAAGCATTCCATATTCACTTTTAAATATCTATTTTCACGTCTAATCTGTAAGGTTACCATGGGTGTTAAATTATTTTAAATGGAAACTCCAGATTCTGCAGGAAGCATAGCCAAGAAAAATGTAACCCACCCTGTAAAAACAATTGGTCAATCCTGTTTTAGTAAGAGTCAAATCCACTTCCAATTCTGTACCCAGTTGCCCCATTACCTGTCTCTCATAAGATACTTGATACAAAATACAATTAAATAAGTGTGATAATGTTTTTATAAAAAATAATTAAACCCATTTTCTCTTTACATTGAAAAACAATCATAATCCAATGAACCTGCTTCTACTTCCTACAGATTGTAGTTTGGGCATCTGTGTATCTTTTAAAATAAAGATCCAAATAAAATTTCTGGACTACTTAAAGCTGCACATTTTGGCTAGGATCTGGGAAGTATTGGGGAAGAATTAAATGGGCTGCTGGACAAATGTAATTAAAATGAAATCTCTTTGTTTTTACATGTCTTCTCTTAAAATAAGGAGACCAAAAGTTCTTGGGAAAAGAACAAGTCCATTTGTGGAGCCAAGAGCCTCTGGTAGAGCTGATATTTATCATGATCTCCTTCAGTAGGTGGCTAACATGAATCACCTTGACATAAATGTGGGCGAATCTTAACCGCCTCCTTAATTCTGGGGAAATTAGAGAATGACAATAATTGCTAGTATTCCCAACAACATACACATCTTTTGAATAATTTGTAAACAGAATCTATTGTCGTGATGACACAATTAATGTATTTACTTGAGGATTCCATGAACCATAAAGAAAGACATGCACTGCTTGTACTTGTATTTCCTGCAGATATATTTCATCATACATTTTATTTTGAAATATTTAAAAAATTGAATTATTAAGGAAAAAATCCTATACAGTTTAAAGTGTACTGAAGAAGCACGCTCTTCAGAACTGCAACTATGGCATTAGAATTGGACAGTATTACCTGCAGTAACTCTTGTCCTATTGCCACCAAATACTGAGGGGCTGGGTCCGGTGTAGCAGTCCCACATACGCTTGAAGGTGTGTTGTTCAAAGAAGCCACAGACTATCGTAATGTTTAAGAAACATTTAGACAGGTACAGGGATAGGACATGTTCAGAGGTATATGGGCCAAATGCAGGAAGGTGGGACTAATGTAAATGGGCCTAGTGTAGATGGGCCATGTTGGTCGGTGTGAGCAAGTTGGGCTGAAGGCCCTGTTTCCACTCTGTATCACTCTATGATTCTCTGACTCTATGAGTGGCTTAGTGCCTTTAGGCTGAGTGTGTTAACTTCATGACATTATGAATGTATTCATCAGATAACACTTTGAATATAACTAAATATATGTACCATTCATATTGCATTCGCTGTATATATTTGTTATGAATAAAGTTTATTTATAAAATCTTCCTATTTGGTCCTGGCAGTGCGTACTATCTGTGGAATACATATTTTGTCAATACTTATAATCAAGATGAATGAACTAATTGAGAATGCTCACTAAAATTTCTTGAGGAAACTTTGGGCATGTCTCATAACTCAATGTAGCCATTGGAAACATTTTTCGTTTTTACCTTCAGAAAGACTACACTTACATTCTGCATTAAACTTGGAAAGAATCTCCTGAGCCAGGAGTTGGGAGCTGCACAACGGGAAGAAAGAATGTCAGGAAGCAGTTGGCTGTAAAGGAAACTATTTCAAAAAGGCGACAAGAGAGATAAGGGAGAAGAGAGAATGCGTCCAGCATTTTCTGTTTTTATTTCAGATTACCAGCGTTTGCAGTCATTTGACGTTATGTATCTACTTCACCATGGTGGGAGTTGCTGAGGTCCTGAGTGCAAGAGGGAACAATGCAATTACTCTGCTACCCGTCACCTGGTTTGCCATCACACCTAGACTTGCTGACATCCACTGGCTCCCAGCTCCTGCAGCTCTTCAAATCTACACTTCTCACTTCTAGTATTAAATCTATCCATGATTTGCCATTTCTCCACACCTCCCCACCCCTCAACAGCCCATTGCTGAAATCTCTTCCAACTCTGCAACCCTCTGTGAGATCTATCGTCCACCAGTTCTGGCCTTGCCTTCAGCTGGTCAGGCCTTAAGCTTTGAAATGCTCTCCATCAACCTCCACACTGTGGATGGTTTATCTGTACAGTGTAGTTGGCCCGATTGTAATCATTTCCGATGACTGGTTGGTACGCAACAAACGCTTTTCAATGCATGTGTAGGAAGGAATTGCGGGTGCTGGTTTAAACTGAAGATAGACACAAAATGCTGGAGTAACTCAGCGGGACAGGCAGCATCTCTAGAGAGAACGAATGGGTGAAGAAGGGTCTCGACCCGAAACATCACCAATTCCTTCTTTCCAGAGATGCTGTCTCTCCCGCTGAGTTACTCCAGCATTTTGTGTCTAGATTTTCAATGTACCTTGGCACAGGTGACAATAAACTAAACTAAACCAAACTCAACCTCCCTATGTTTCCCTTTGGACGGTCCTTTGAACAAGCATTTTTGACTGAATATTAGGGCATCTCCTTCAGCATGTGCTAACTGTTAAATATTACTGACATTTTAATCTTCCTTTCAAGAACATACCCAACCCTTTAAATGCACACCGTTTAGTTTATTCTCATATACATCAGGGTGCAATGACATTCCCTTGATCGCATGAAGCTCAGAGTAAATAATAATTATAATAAATGCACAATAAAAATAACAATGAATGCAAGAACTGCAGAATGGTGCAAAGACTGTAGTGTAACCTGTAGGACACAAAGAAACTGACTAAAATACTATGGCGAAACACATCCATGTTTTGCATGCTGTATCTCTAAGACTAAAATTAAAACTAAAACTAAAAACTATCTCCAAACTCCTCGACCTAGGAGCCCTTCTGCCCCTAGATCCTTGACCATAATCAGTGAGGATAGGTGACAAAACATCTTCCACAATAATTCTCAATACCAATGCCTTGCAAAGATGCATTCTCAGCCTGTCTCTATATTCCCTGCACTCACGACTATTCAGTCAACAACGTCTTCAACTCCATCTGCAAGTTTGCAGATGACTTCCACTATAGTGGGCTGCATCTTGAACGATAATGAGGTGGAGTACAGGAAGGAGAAACAGAACTCAGTAACATGGTGTCAAAAACAACAACTGCTCCCTCTATGTCAGCAAGAGTAAGTAGCTAGTCATTGATTTCACAAGTTCACAAATCATTGTAGAATTAGGCCTTTCA
The DNA here is from genome assembly GCF_053455715.1 of Rhinoraja longicauda. NCBI lineage: Eukaryota > Metazoa > Chordata > Chondrichthyes > Rajiformes > Arhynchobatidae > Rhinoraja > Rhinoraja longicauda. Next base: position 56,823,701 of record NC_135957.1, on the reverse strand, counting down.
GACCATTGAGTCTACTCTGCCATTCAATCATGGCTAATCTCTGCCTCCTAATCCCATTTTTCTGCCTTCGCCCCATAGCTCTTTGACCTGTTTGAATCAAGAATTTGTCTATCTCTGCCTTAAAAATATTCACTTATTAGGCCTCCACAGCCCTCTCTGGCAATGAGTTCCACATATTACCCTCTGACTAAAGAAGTTCCCCCTCATCTCCTTTCTGAAAAAGCACCTTTAATACTGAAGCTATGACCTCTGGTCCTAGACTCTCCCACCAGTGGAGATATCTTTTCCACATCCACTCTATCTATGCCTTTCATTATTCTGTAAGTTTCAATGAGGTCCCCCCTCAACCTTCTAAACTCCAGCAAGTAGAGGCCCAGTGCCATCAAAGGCTGAATATATGCTGACCCACTCATTCCTGGAATCATTCTCATAAAGACTGCAGGAAATGTGGTGGTGTACATACCTCAATAAGCATCGCTGGTACCGACGTGGAAGTAGTTGAGAGCTTCATGTTCTGAGGAGTAAATATGACCAATAATCTATCCTGGATCAACCACATTGAAACTATGGCTCACAGGCACACCAATAACTCCACTTGTTCAGGAGACTAAGGAAGTTTGGCATGTCTTAAACAACTTTTGATATTTACCCTCAAACATAGTATTTACCCTCAACACCCAGTCTCTCCCATAACACCCACTCCCAAATTGAAGGCAAGGCCAGAAAGGTGGAAGATAGTTATTCACTCACTTCAAACATGGATGTTATGTATTTTTTTCTCTGCCTTCCTGAATTTCCAATGATCGACAATTGTTCTTTTTTCCACTATGTTTTTCTTTAATTCTGTTTTTCTTGGATTTTTGATTGGAGAGGTTTATTTTTATTGGATGAGTCCACTTCACTTATGCTGCGGAATTTTGGAGGTTAAAGATTTCAGAGTGACTTCATTGACCAATTAAAGTGACCGGGGATACTGCAGTTAATGATTTGGATGAAGAAACTGAATATGCGGCGGCCAAATTTGCTGATGACTGAAAATATAAATTGATTAACAATTTGTGAAGAGGATAAATAGAGCCTGGAAAGGTTAAGTGAGTGAACAAGAAGTTGGCAGAAGCTGTGAATTATAGGAAAATAAAGAATATACATTTTATAAGGGGTAATGAAAAAGCAAATCATTATTTAAATCGAGTGAGACTAAAAATGTTGTGGTACAAAAGGATCTAGGATCCTCATGAATTAAACACAAGGGGTAGGCATATAGTTACAGAAGTTATAGGAAAGGATATCAGAATCCTGGAGAATAAAAGTTTTGATGCAGTTTTGCAGGGTGCTGGTAAAACTCTAAAAGTAGTTTTGGTCTCCATATTTCAAGTGAGATTTACTTTCTATATTGAAGACAGTGCAAAGAAATTTCATTTCCAATCACCATCTGTGTGAAAAAGTTGGAGATTGCTCAGTCAATCAATAGTGGTTATACAGTTTGGCTCATTGATTTCTACTGAAAAGTGGTGCTGGATCAATAGAGTGGAGAGTTTGAACCAAGGGTGAATATAAAATCTAAAATATCTGGAATGAAAGGGCAGAGAATCAGTGGGAGGTGTGAAATTGCAGTGCAGAGTATGAATTGCAAAACCACTAATTTGGATTGTCACCTAAAGTTTAAGTGTCAAGAAGCAATATCAAGATGTCCTTTCACGCATCTACTTTGCACTGACCTTTCATATATCACCTGTGTAGAATTTGGACCAGATAGTTCTTGAATGAGTCTTACCCATCCAAGATGAAAACTCGAGACAAAAGGTGATTCTGAAGAAGGATCCGACTGGAAATGTTACCTGTCCATTCTCTCCATAAATGCTGCCTGACCTGTTGAGTTCATCCAGCACTTTGTGTTTTGCTCAAGAAGAAATATCATTGGCTCTGGTACCAGTGAGATAATATTTTACAAGTTAGTGTATAATGTAAATCTCAGGGAATTTAGACAAGGAAAACATTTGATTTTTAAGTCGCGTGACTGGGAAGTTAGCGGTTGTGACACAAAATGAAAGTAGTTTGCATTTGAGATACAGGGACTATTTACACAAAGCATTAATGAACAATTGGGTTTGTCTGTCGTCTGTCTGACATTTACATTGATTTTGAAACTGATTGTATGGTGTTGTTGCAGAATACACATGATTTACTAACTTTGCTTTGAGGGATTAAGGTTCCAATGTATATAACCAGGACGTAACCTTGTCCTGTGTAAATTGATTGGATTTACATATAAATTTGTGGAAGCTGTATAATAATGTGAATTTAGGTTTTGAACTGCTTAATACATAAATCTACTGCACTCTGTAACACTGTGTTATACAGATTCAGAGGTTCATGGGCTTTATCTTGAAACTGTGAGATCATTGATCTCAGTGAGGCTGAGCAAACTAGCCTCACATAACCTGTGCAGCAACAGCTTAAAATAAGCACAGGGAGAAAAGAGGATCAGTCTCCATTTTATTTTACCAATCACTAAATCATTTCACATTTGGGAGCTGTGAAAATGCCTAAAAATGGGGATTATTTTTTGTAACCTGTAATCATGGGGCCAAGGAGAATTGGATCCATGCATCCACACCAGGTTAGTATAGGCAATGCAAAGAATGTGCAGGCTGGTCCTGACAATCAGCTCAATTCAATCCCAAAATGCTGAAAAATGGCCACATTTCCCTAAAAGTGCAAAAAAAGGAGATTGGGAAAAATAAATAACAGAACAGGAGCAGATCTGAGAAAATTCCTGTTCCTGGCATGGTATTACTTACACTTGAGGAAACATGTGTGCAACTTGCACGAGTTTGAGATTGAATGCTCCATGAGGTTTTAGACACTTTATACAAGACGGAACATATTATTCACATTTAACCCCTAACATCAATGTTCCTGTACCAGGAATTCCGGGTCAGGGAGTTCAGTGACTTACACTGATTATAAAACCATTTAAAAGACACTTGGACAGGTACATGGAAAGGAAAGGTTGGTCAGTATGGACAAGTTAGGCCGAAGGCCTGCTTCCATGCTGTATGACCCTATGATGGAGATTTTCCATTCGAGCCAGACACTGATATTCTGCTTGGTTCCCGATAGTGTCCTATTGCACAAAGCGTGCAGCATGAATGAAAATGTATAAAATCTTTCAGATGCAATGTTGAGCAGCTCTGCCTAGTTTTAAGATTGTCTTTCAATTCTCTGGGTTCCTGCTGGAAATAGTTTATCTGTAGCTACTACAGAAGGGAATACAATTGGTGGATTTTGTTTAATGCAATGCCAGACTAGGCTTTCTTCATCAATGATGAAGATAAACACAAACAGCTGGAGTAACTTATCGGGACTGGCAGCATCTATGGAGAGAAGGAATGAGTGACATTTCGGGTCAAGACCCTTCTTTAGACTAGTCGGGGGAAAGGGAAATGAGAGGAGATATAGACGATGATGTAGAGAGATAAAGAACAATTAATGAAAGATAGCTGTTTGGAGAAAAGGAATGGGTGACGTTTAGGATCGAGATCTTTCTTCAGACTGACATCAGTCTAAAGAAGGGTCTTGACCCAAAACGTCACCCATTCCTTCTCTCCAGAGATGCAGCCTGTCCCCCTAAGTTACTGCAGCATTTTGTGTCTACCTTCGGTTTAAACCAGCATCTGCAGTTCCTTCCTACACATTGTTTGCTGTTTGTGGAGTGAAAATGAGAAGCTGGTATTACATGGATCGGGGATCAATTGAGAGAGAGGGAATGCCGGAGTTACTTGAAGTTAGAGAAATCAATATTCATACAATACAATACAATACAATACAATATATCTTTATTGTCATTGTACCCAGGGGTACAACGAGACTGGGAATGCGCCTCCCATACGATGCAATAATTTAAGTAATTAACAGCAACCCAACGAAACGAAACAGTTGGAACAGTTTTTAGACAGGGTAAAGTGCAAGTTGATCTATGCGTTGTGGCCATCCGGCTCAGCAGGACCGGTTCATAGCAGCTATGGCCCTGGGGATGAAGCTGTTCCTGAGTCTGGAGGTGCGGGCGTAGAAGGCCTTGTATCGTCTGCCCGATGGAAGGAGTTCGAACAGACTGTTGCAGGGGTGTGAAGAGTCTTTGTGGATGCTGGTGGCTTTTCTGAGGCATCGTGTGTTGTAGATGCCCTCCAAGTCTGGTAGCTGTGTTCCGATGGCCCTCTTGAGCTCTATGGACTACCCGCTGTAGAGCTTTCCTTTCTGCCTCCGTGCAGCTGAGGTACCACACAGGGATGCCATGCGTTAGGATGCTCTCTATGGTGCAGCGGTAGAAGGTCGTCAGCAGCTGTTGGGGTAGACCAGACTTTTTCAGTGTCTTAACTGGGCTGCTAGCTGCCCAAGCGAAATATGAGATGCTGTTCCTCCAATTTGCATTTTGCCTCACTCTGACAATGGAGGAGACCTAGGCCTGAAAGGTCAGTGTGGGAATGGGAAGGAAAATTAATGTGTTTAGCAACGAGGAGATCAAGTAGGTCCAGGCAGACTAGCAAAGGTACTCGGTGAGATGATCGCCCAGTCTACATTTGGTCTCGCCGATGTATAAGAGTCCACATCTTGAACAACGGATACAGTAGATGAAGTTGGAGGAGGTGCAAGGGAACCTCTTCCATGCCTTCATCAATGATGACTTCTTCAACCAAAATGAAGCAGACCCAGTTGAAATGGTTTCATATTTAATTGTGTACTTGGGTGAGGGAGAGGGACACTGAAATAAAGGTGCCCATGATGCACTGCACAGTGGCAGAAAGCTCCCGGGATGCACTGCAGAGCAGAAACCCACCCAGGAGACCCGGTAGCCAGATGAAGGAAGACCCAGCAGACCGCAGCCTGCAAGGGAAAGCCACTAAGACCCCCGCAACCACGCCTGGTGGCAGACCCAGCTCTCTGCCACAAAGACAGACCCAAGAGGTGACGGCCTACAGAGAGGAAGCTCAGAAGGCGCCAAGCTCGGCCCCGAAGACCGGAGAGCTGAGGAGGATGGAACTGATGAAGTTGGTCACAAGGATTGGGCCGGGAGGAAAGGGACCGTGATATTGCCTTCAGCATCTTCAAGGTCAGCTGCAGGAAGCCTCCCCCAGGACACAAAGGCGACCGGGCGAGGAGAGGCACGTTGGTTTGCGGGCTGAGCAGGTGAAGGGCGACGGAGGAGGCCAGGAGCTTACCTGGATCGGGAGCTGTGCCAGTACATCGACGCATGGACCGAACTTTCAACTTTTTTGTAAATGGCACCAAAATATGGCAACTTGTGCATGTGTTTTTTTATGCCAAAAAAATTTCACTGCGCAGTGCACTCATGAACAAAGCACCATTCAACCATTGAATGGGTTTGATGACAGTACATGCTTTGGATTTATCTGATGATATTTCCTGTTCGCTGTTGTCCGACCACAATATTTGCTTGCATAAAGCTGCACATTGGGGGAGCGGTAGAGTTGCTGCCTTACAGCACCGGAGACCCAGAGGTCAATCATGACTACAGGTGTTGTCTGTACAGAGTTTACACGCTCTCCTCGTGATCGCATTGGTTTTCTCCGGGAGCTCCGGTTTTCTCCTGCATTCCAAAGACGTGCATGTTTGTAGGTTAATTGGCTTCGGTAAACATTGTAAATTGTGCCTAGTCTGTAGGATAGTGCCAGTTTACGTGGATCACTGGATGTCATGGATCTGGTAGGCCAAATGGCCTGTTTCGGCGCTGTATCTCTAATCTAAACGAAACTTTAACTGGGGTTCCAGAGTTGCGGGCAGAATGGCCGGCACTATACAACCATTGACTCCAAACTGACATCGTATTATAATTGAGCAATTTGTGTTGGGAACTTCACTTCAGAGTAAATTTACAGTTTGAGAACTTGGTCATTTACTGGGTTGAACTGAGCTCATTGCTGGTACCAGCATGTACATTCTTCCCATTGCCTGTACTAAACTGATGTGAATGCATCGATCCAATTGACCTTGGCCCCATGATTACAGATTTGGGTGGCAAGGTATAGCAAGGCCTAAGCAGAATCTAGTCCTCGGCTTATATACCACTACTATCCTGCCTTGGTACATTCCAACAGCATGGCTGTTGGTGAAACCTTACCTCCAATCAAAGTCTCTGCAGCTTGTTTATGTTTTTAAATACAATTTATAAAAAGATAGTAAAAATTCTAATAGCTAATTTATAAAGTTTAGAAAAGTTAGCATTAATAATTGAATTTATCTTTTAGTTCCCAATTGCCAGGTGACGAACTAGTCAAGAATCAAGAGAGTTTTATTGTCCTATAACAGAACGATTACATTCTTAGATAGACACAAAATGCTAGAGTAACTCAGCGGGTCAGGCAGCATCTCTGGAGAAAAGGAATAGGGGTCGAGAACCTTCTTCAGAATTCTTACTTGCAACGGCACTAACTGGATAAACTGATCCGGCACTAGGTCTATCACAGAGGGGAATTCCCCAGTGTAACAGACTCCAGGTGGAATCTAGCAATGGAAAGGATTATTGACATTTGTCAACCAGTTTGACTTACGCAGGAGCATAATAAATCCCAGACATACTTGCCAGTGAGCAGCTGAACAGTGGCAGTTCCCTTCAGCCAGAACCAACCGAATTTATGTCCATTCAACTGAAATTGTAGTGATGCAAATGGAAAAGGTAAGTGATGCAAATGATCAAAGCAAAATATCAAGCTGTTCTTCTCTGGCTTCTAACTAATGCAAATTTATCACTAATTACCGAATCATTTGGCTGCGTCAAAAAAAACGTCGCTGATAATATACCATATTAATTTGCAGCATTATGGTTATTTTAGAGGCAAAAAAATAATTCTGCTACTTTGTTCTTTTAATACTGAATTGTCATTTCAACTACATCATGCTGTTATATTAATGACAACATGATCAAAATGTTCTTGTTTCATATGTATTGGGAAACAAGTATTTCCAAATATATTAACAAGTATATTTATATATTAACAAATGTATCAGAAAAGTATTCAAGAGTGTATTTCAGCAATCATACAGTCATACAGCATGGAAACGACTTTGCAACTCAACGTATCTGCACCAAGATGCCCACCTTAGCTAGTGCCATCTGCCTGCATTGGCTTGAAACATTTCCTATCCATGTGCCTGTCCAAATCTCTTTTAAATATTGTTATTGCACCAACCTCAACCATTTTCTCTGGCAGCTCGTTCCATATATGCACCAACCTCTGTGTGTAGAAGTTACTCAGGTTCCTTTTAAATATTTCCCCTCTCACCTTAAATCTAAGTCCTGTAATTTTGTTTTGCCTTTCCTTATCATATCATATCATATCATATATATACAGCCGGAAACAGGCCTTTTCGGCCCACCAAGTCCAGGCCGCCCAGCGATCCCCGTACATTAACACTATCCTACACCCACTAGGGACAATTTTTACATTTACCCAGCCAATTAACCTACATACCTGTACGTCTTTGGAGTGTGGGAGGAAACCAAAGATCTCGGAGAAAACCCACGCAGGTCACGGGGAGAACGTACAAACTCCTTACAGTGCAGCACCCGTAGTCAGGATCGAACCTGAGTCTCCAGCGCTGCATTCGCTGTAAAGCAGCAACTCTACCGCTGCGCTACCGATCAATGTTCCTCATAATCTTACACGCCATTATCAGGTCACTCTGCAGTATCTGATGCTCCAGGTAAAAGTTCTATATTGTACAACCCCTCCCTATAACTTGGGCACTCGAGTCCTGGCAACGTAGAACATAGAACAGTACAGCACAGGAACAATCTCCTGCCCATAATGTCTGTGCTGAACACAAGGCCAAAGTTAAACTTATCTCCTCTGCCTGCACGTGATCCATATCCCTCCATTCTCTGCATGTCCATGTGTCTGCCTAAAGCACATATATTCCTCGAAAAAAATTGAACACTTCAAAAAGTTGCTTGTCATCTTGTAATCTTTCCAGTATAGTGACATCTTTCCTATAGCAGGGTAACGAGAAATGAATAGGAAGGAACTGCAGATTCTGGTTGAAACCGAAGATAGACACAAAAAGCTGGAGTAACTCAGCAGGTCAGACAGCAGCTCTGGAGAAAAGGAATAAGTGACATTTCGGGTCGAGACCCCTCTTTAGCCTGCAGATTCTGAAGCTTTTTGTGTCTATGACCAGAAATGAACACAATACTCCAAGTGCAGTCTCACCCAATACCTTGGAGAACTGCACAAGGGCTTAGCAGTAGAGCTACTGCTTTACGGTGCCAGCGCCAGAGATCCGGGTTCAATCCCGACTACGGATGCTGTCGGTTTGTACGTTCTCCCCATGACCTGTGTGGGTTTTCTCCGAGATCTTCTGTTTCCTCCCACACTCCAGAGATGTACAGGTTTGTAGGTTAATTGGCTTGGTGTAAATGTAAAATTGTTCCTGATGTGTGTAGGGCAGTGTTGGCGTGCGGGGATTGCTGGCTGATGCGAACTCGGTGGGTCGAAGGGCCATTGAGTTACTCCAGCATTTTGTGTCTACCTTCGATTTAAACCAGCATTTGCAGTTCTTTCCTGCACATGTTTATTGACTTCTTTTGAATTGGCTAAACAATATTGAATTACTCTGAATTCATGTTTTGTTGACTTTGGATGATAAATGTACTCTAGGTTCTGCCACACTTAGCCAAACAATAAGGCAATATGCTACCATAATCACCCTGTGATGAAAAAGGGAAAAATCACAGGGAAATCTATGCCCTTCAGGTTCAGGAGAACAATTAAAATTTACAAACCATTTTCTTTCCCTGTTCAGTTTGATAATCTGTGAAACAGTTTAATAATAATTTCATTTTCCTTTTACCTCTGATTAGTTTTAACAACATTTTCAGTGCTTTTGCTAACATGTGCATTGCTTTTATTTCTACGATTACTGCAATTAGACATCAAAGTAATAAGATTCTGTATTAATGGAAACAAACTTAGTAGCTTTGTTCAAAGACTATGACTGAACATTGGAATATATTCAAATGCAAAAAAATGTATCTGTTTGCAAAAAAATGTATTTCGCTGTGCTTGGTACCCGTGACAATAAAGAAACCTTTGAAACCATTGAATATATTGCCGCAAGCTTCCATCAGGCCTGTCTACCTGAAGGTGCTGGCGATCTGGTTCACAAGAGCCAAGGTGTGCATTAGAAATTGGCTGGAGCGGATAGGAATAGTTCAACAAAAACCAGCGCTGAGGGGCTGCACTCCCTCTCAAGAGCAGGAAAGAACTTGATCATCAGTTTGTACATGCAATTGGGTGAGGCCCATCCCCTGCTCCTCCATCCTGGTCATCACCCAGAATATCTAGCAGTTCATCTGAGGATCAGAGATGTGTCACAAAGTACAAATCCACAAACATCGGAGGCAAAGGTGTACCAACACTGCGCTCACCCTGATCACCAATTTTGTGCGTGGCTGCAATGGGCTGTGCTTGGAACAAAAGTACATGGGCACCAAGTGTTGCTCTGCACTGAGGTTCCACCCATCCCCAGTGTTGCAAAAGGCTGGGCCTGGCCCAGTCAGCTGGATATTGCCTCACTACTTAGCCTTCAGAGCAACATCTACCATCACAATCCATCAGGCAGTGATCTGCACAGAGCATCCTGCAGGCACTGTAGGTCAAAAACTCGATGGTCCTGGGTGCGGACCTGGGCTGAAAGTTCAGATCATCTGACAGAATGTCACATCACCAGAACTCACCAACTAGCAACAAGACTGTGCTTGGCTGGTGGTGAGAGGAGCTACCCCATGTCAGATTCTTCCCATACAGTCAGAATATCACTCTCCACGCATGCTGCCCTTGGGATGGCCGTGATGGAGAGGAGACAGTCACCCAACTCTTTGCAGAGTGTGGATTTGCTGACGAAGGATGCAAGGGTCCTCTTCATAGTTCATTCCGAGCAGGTACTTAAGGACTCTCTGATTAATGGGCTGTCTCCAGGGATACGCACAGAAAACAGATATCAAGAGGGGCAGCACCTAGCGACCCAGGTTTGATCCTGACTACAGGTCTGTACGAAGTTTGTATGTTCTCCCAGTGACCACGTGGGTTTTCCCCAGGTGCTCCGGTTTCCTACGACACTTTAAAGATGTACAGATTTGTAGGTTAATTGGCTTCGGCAAAAATTGAAGATTGTCCCTGGTGTGTAGGACAGTGCTCGTGTACGGGGATCGTTGGTCGGCGCGGACTTCGTGACTCAAGGGCCGGTTTTTGCACTGTACCTCTAATAAACTAAAACAAAAAACTAATTCAAAAAGCTGCTGGAAAACCATCAACTCAGTGAAAGACTCTCTTTGGTCTGCCTGAAGTCCGTAAGGGACTGCTATCAACCGGGAAAATGACAATGACGTTGGTCTTTCCAATATTTCATTGGAGGCAATGTGAGCTCATGCAATTCTGGAATAGTTTCTAAATTGAGGATATGTAGACAAAGTGCCATCCATCCTATACACTGGAATTTAGAAGGATGAGAGAAGATCTTATCGAAACATATAAGATTATTAAGGGGTTGGACAAGTTAGCGGCAGGAAACATGTTCCCAATGTTGGGGGAGTCCAGAACAAGGGGCCACAGTTTAAGAATAAGGGGTAGGCCATTTAAAACTGAGATGAGGAAAAACTTTTTCAGTCCGAGAGTTGTGAATCTGTGGAATTCTCTGCCTCAGAAGGCAGTGGAGGCCAATTCTCTGAATGCATTCAAGAGAGAGCTAGATAGAGCTCTTAAGGATAGCGGAGTCAGGGGTTATGGGGAGAAGGCAGGAACGGGGTACTGATTGAGAATGATCAGCCATGATCACATTGAATGGTGGTGCTGGTTCAAAGGACCGAATGGCCTCCTCCTGCACCTATTGTCTATTGTCTATTGTCAATAAATGCAGAAACAAAGAACTGCTGATTAATACACAAAAGTACACAAAGTGCTGGAGTAACACAACAGCAGCATCTCTGGAAAACTTGGATAGGTGACTGAAGAAGAGTCACCTATCCATGTAGTCCAAGGATGCTGCTTTATCTGCAGAGTTACTCCAACACTTTGTGTATTTTTGTCATCCATAAATGATTATTTTTAAAATTAGTTATTAAGTTTACAAGCGAATGAGGTAGAGGTTTCATGAAGGAATCTAAAGACAAGTAGAAAAGTGACTACTGCAGTTCTGACCCGAAACATCAGCCATCCTTTCTCTCCAGAGACCCGTTGAGTTACTCCTGCACTTTATGTCCATCTTCTGACTGCTGGAACAGTTTAATGTGGAGCGATTTGAGACCGTAGTGAGAGCCCCATCTATAATGGAAGAGGGGAACCCCTGTTTCCTAAAGAATGAGGACATCTCTGATGCCCTAGTATGAAACACCTCATCCTGGGCACAGATGCGGCGTAGACGGAGGAATTGGGAGTAGGGGATAGAGTATTTACAGGAAACAGGGTGGGAAGAAGTAGTTGAGACCGTAGAACAGTTTAATATCACTGCTTTATTTACTTACCTTCACATATTGTGCAGCAGGAGGAAGAAGAGTTGGAATCTTACCAATGACCACTATTTGCATACATTTATACCTTTATTGTGTAAACCAGAAAAGCATTTTTAATTGAATAAACAGAAATAAATAGCTTTCAATTAGATATGCAGTGTGAATGCCAACCAATTACCAAGTCACTTCAATGGGTAACACCTTACAGAGGTCTTTGTCCCTGCTCACATCACATTGAAAATAAAAGCATTATTTTAAAAGTAATTCTCCAGTCATTTCCACTACATTTGTATATTTAATATTTCTTGAAGGCCAAATCAAGATCATTTTTTGGGAAAAGTGTGTC
>NC_135957.1:56805569-56811331 GCF_053455715.1 Rhinoraja longicauda | reverse complement strand
AATTTTCCAGAAAAACTGGTGATATTCATCTTTGACAACATATTTTCTTGTTTATGGTTGCAAATGTGGACAGAAGTTGAACATAAGAGCATAATAATGAGCAACAATTTGCATTTAAATAATGCTTTTAATGGATAATTGTTTCTCAGTACTTCAGAGATATGTAATCAGATAAAAACGGATGCTGAGCCATTGAAAGAGGTGCTTAGAACTGTGACCAAAAGCTTGGCTGAAGAATTATGTGGTTAGAGATAAATCCTGGACTAATTGGCCATTTGGCAGCGGAGATGCGGGCAAATTATATTCGATATAGCTCAGCAGAAAAAAAAAATCAAAGGAGCACTTATCGCAACAAAAAAAATGGATAAAATGACAGGAATAAGTAAAGACATGGGTGGGCAGGTATTGTGGGAGTTTGAAGAAGACTGGAGATTACAAGTAAGAGAGAAAGTAGGGGGATGACTGATGTCTAGAAAGTGACCTTTGGTATGTGCTTGTTACCAAAGATATACCTTTGGAATGCCTATTCCCAGGCTTGGATCTATTCTGGAAGGAGCCTGTCGTGTGGTTGCATTTTATCATTTCTTAGACATACACAAGGACTGGCAGGCAGTGGGATCAAGAATGCCCACGGATTTAAAAAGGACATACATAGTTAGGGCCTTTGATGTAAGGGATGGTTGCTGTTGATAGGACCCATAACAGCCATGAATTAAATACATCATTGAAGAATGCAAAGGTTTAAAAATTGCAACTTCTGATTGGAAATAGGATTTTAAAAATTGGGATTACACCTTTGCATTATGAAGAGGAGGCAAGAAAATATAAAAAAGAATGTAAAGATGATCCATCATATGGTATAAATATTAAAACATTTTTTTAATTGCCCAATGCTGTTTCCACAAAACGTTTTGCAACAACAGATACCAGAATAACAAAAGCTGATGCATTGTGTCTCTTTATAAAAAAAATAATTTACCCATATACACCGATGAGCCAAAACATTATGACCACTGACAGATGAAATTAATAACATTGATTATCTTGTTACAATGGCACCTGTCAAGGGGCGGGATATATTAGGCAGCAAGTGAACAGTCAGTTCTTGAAGTTGATGTGTTGGATGCAGGAGAAATGGGCAGGAGTAAAGACCTGAGCGACTTTGACAAGGGCCAAATTGTTATGGCCAGACGACTGGGTCAGAGCATCTCTGAAATGGCAAGGCTTGTGGGGTGCTCCCGGTCAGCAGTGGCAAGTACCTACCGACAGTGGTCTGAGGAGGGACAAACTACAAACCGGTGACAGGGTGTTGGGCGCCCAAGGCTCATCGATGCGCGAGGGCAACAAAAGCTATCTTGTCTGGTCCGAACCGACAAGAGGTCTACTGTGGCGCAAGTCACAGAAAATTTTAATGGTGGTCACGGGAGGAATGTGTCACAATATACAGTGCATCACACTCTGCTGCGTATGGGGCTGTGTAACCGCAGACCGGTCAGAGTGCCCATGGTGACCTCTGTCCACCGTCGAAAGTGCGTACATTGGGCATGCGAGCGTCGGAACTGGACCTTGGAGCAGTGGAAGAAGGTCGCCTGGTCCGATCAGTCCCGTTTTCTTTTAGATCACGTGGATGGCCGTGTACGTGTATGCTGTTTACTTGGGGAAGTGATGGCACCAGGATGCACTGTGGGAATACGACAAGCCGGTTTGGGAATGTGATGCTCTGGGCAATGTTCTGGTGGGAAACCCTGGGTCCGCCCATTCATGTGGATGTCAATTTGACACGTGTCACCTCCCTAAACATCATTGCAGACCAGGTACACCCCTTCATGGCAATGGTATTCCCTGATGGCAGTGGCCTCTTTCAGCAGGGTAATGCGCCCTGCCACACTGCACGCAATGTTCTGGAATGGTTTGAGGAACATGATGAAGTGTTTACGGTGTTGCCCTGGCCTCTAAATTCTCCAGATCTCAATCCGATTGAGCATCTGTGCGATGTGCTAGGTTGAAAAGTCCAATCCATGGCGGCTCCACCTCGCAACTTACAGGACTTGAAAGATCTGCTGCTAATGTTTTGGTGCCAGATACCACAGGACACCTTCAGGGGTCTTGTAGAGTCCATGCCTCGGCGGGTCGACGCTGTTTTGGTGGCACACAGAAGACCAACAGCATATTAGGCAAGTGGTCATAATATCATATCATATATATACAGCCGGAAACAGTCCTTTTCGGCCCTCCAAGTCCGTGCCGCCCAGCGATCCCCGTACATTAACACTATCCTACACCCACTAGGGACAATTTTTACATTTTACCCAGCCAATTAACCTACATACCTGTACGTCTTTGGAGTGTGGGAGGAAACCGAAGATCTCGGAGAAAACCCACGCAGGTCACGGGGAGGACGTACAAACTCCTTACAGTGCAGCACCCGTAGTCAGGATCGAACCTGAGTCTCCGGCGCTGCATTCGCTGTAAAGCAGCAACTCTACCGCTGCGCTACCGTACCGTACCGTGCTAATGTTTTGGATCATCAGTGTATATACATAGGGAAAAAAACTGCAGATGCTGGTTTAAATCGAAAGTAGACACAAAATGCTGGAGTAACTCAGCGGGTCAGGCAGCATCTCGGGAGAGAAGGAATGGGTGACGTTTCGGGTCGAGACCCTTAAAGGTTCTCGACCCGAACCGTCACCCATTCCTTCTCTCCTGAGATGCTGCCTGACCTGCTGAGTTACTCCAGCATTTTGTGTCTACCATTGTATATACACACACACACACACACCTTTTATATGTGTGTGTGTGTATATATATATAAATATATACACACACACACACACATAATATATATACACACACACACACACATAATATATATATACACACACACACATATATATATATATATATATATATATATGTATATATACACACACATATATACAGTATATATAATATATTTCAAGCAAAAGGAATCACAAGGCAATTTTAACAGGCTAAAATGGTCTTGTTACTTTTTAAAAATAATGTTGTTATTTTGTATATTTTACAAAATGATCTGATAATAATGATGAAAATTCAAGACTGTGACTATTTTTCAGTTGGAAATCTACATTCATTATTGAGGTCAGTTCGACTCTAAGATTGTATTACAGCTCTGTATGGTCCCTCCAATTCACCTTTTGTTCTGTACTGGATCATACTTTTTGAAAAGAATAAAAGCTGGATTGACGTAATATGATATCTTTACCTCCTTTTTGTTTTGCCCTTTGGATGTCACTTGCCTCCAGGATGAGAGTTGATGTCCTTTTATTTATATATCTCCAAAATACTCAGGAAGGCCAGTTTATGATAGCCTGGCAGGAAGTCGAAATTAATGTCTGTATGATGCTGTTTGGGGTTGGCAGAAATGTAGCAACACTCACTCAACCGCAGCGAGTTTGTTGAAATGTTGGGCAGCTGGGGAGTTGCAATCTACTGGCTGGGAGCCAGGTACAGTGCTATTGAACCCAACCACACCTAGGCAAGCTAAACCAGTTTTCACAGTCAAACTCATATTTGCTTAGAGTTTTCTTTGCCTAAATGTCTCAGAATTCATTTTTTTTAATACAATGCTAAATAAAAATTTGAAGTCTTAAAAAAAAAACCTGTGGATAAACATACAAGTAATCAGAACGAAACAAAAAACAATTATTCTGTTCTGAAAGTTAATGTTCTTGTTTATTTATGTACAATTACGCATTGACTATATAGTTAAAGCACCAACATTGTAAAACATGTTTACTACAGAAGAAATATATTTGATCATCGCTTATTTATGCTGAAGAATCCATTTTTAATGATTTTAATACCCACATAGCTTTATTGAGTTTGGCTTTGTTTATTATTGTCATGTGTATCGAGACACAATGAAATTATTTTATTAGCATGCTATCAGTCTTACAAAAGACTATTTCTGAATACAGTCAAGCTGTCCACAGTGTATAGATAAAGGATAAAGGGTATCGCACATTTAATGCAAAGATAAATTATTTCCTGCAAAAACTGTGAATCTTTAGAGTTCTTTACCCCCAGAGATAGACACAAAATGCTGGGGTAACTCAGCAGGACAGGCAGCATCTCAGGGAGAGAAGGAATGGATGACATTTCGGGTTGAGACCGTTTTCAGACTGAGAGTCTCACCCAGAACGTTATCCATTCCTTCTCTCCAGAAATCCTGCCTGTCTCACTGAGTTACTCCAGCATTTTGTGTCTATCTTCAATTTAAACCAACATCTGCAGTTCCTTCTTACACTCTTTACCCCAGAGGTTGTGAATGGTCAGATGTTGAGTTAAGTCAGGTCAAATTTAACAGATGTGGACATTGGGCTGGAAAGATCTGCTATGATGTTCAATGATTAACTCCTCCTTCTGCTTTCATTCTTCAGCATTCTCAATTTAGTTTTAGTGCAGCAGATTTTCAATGAAGAATGGGTAAAGAAGGGATGGGTCGGCACAAGGAAGTCATTCTGTTAATGGTGGGCAAAGCGAGAGAGAAGAATTGGGAAAGAAGATAAACAACAAAAACCTATTAATATAAATAATTTTAATCAATATCAAACAGCAAAAAGGAACACAAAAACAAGAAGAATTAGAGTTAGACACAGAATACTGGGGTATCTCAGCGGGACAGGCAGCATCTCTGGAGAGAAGGAATGGGTGATGTTTCGGGTCGAGACCCTTCTTCAGACTGGAGAAGGGTCTCGATCCGAAACGTTAGTCTGAAGAAGGGTCTCGACCCGTAACATCACCCATTCCTTCCCTCCAGAGATGCTGCTTGCCCCTGCTGAGTTACTCCAGCATTTTGTGTCTATCTTCGTTTTAAAACACCATCTGCAGTTGCTTCTTACACAGAATTAGAGTTAGAATGGATATTATGATTTTTTTTCGGGCATCCCAGAAAATGACAGATGGTAAACTATGACCAAGACTGGGAGTTGTCATAAAATGATACATAAGCATAACATTCTAGTTAAATTCAGAGAAGGTGCATTATTGATAAAGAATGGTACTGGAACAATAAAAACAATGGACATAGCAACGGAAGATGATAAAGATGAAACAATTAGAGATGTTTCTGCAATGGATTAATTCCCATAGCAAGTAGCCTGGAATGAGATAGCAACTCAGAAAACTGCTCTTATGCTGATTTTCATTTCAGATTATCAGGAGATGTATAGTTAATATTGACTGAAATGGATAAATCTATGATATATGCATGATAATCTGTATGTGCAGCTCATTACTGGTAGCCCTGGATGTACCGCATCTGGATGAAGTTAAAAACAAAAATAATTAAATGGTAACTCCTTTAAACCATGACCACAAAGTGAACAGGGAAACAGCTGGCCGGGGAGGCTGTGAGACAAGAAAATCTATTTAATCAGATGGGATCTCAGCATCCTAGAGATCAGGAATAGGCAGATGGAAATGATAACAATCTAAATCTTCACTGAATTGGCCAATAGTTCTTTGCTCACACTGCCTTTGAAACATCATTGTCGGTGATGCTGAACAAGGGTCCCAACCCAAATACTGTCCATCCGTGTTCTCCGGAGATGCTGCCTGATCCACTGAGTTACTCCAGCACTTTGGGTCATTTTTTTGTTAACCAGCATCTGCAGTTCCATGTGTCGATTGTATTTGGTGCTTAGCACCGCTCTGGAGTTGAACACGTTCACCATATTCACAAATATTTGGATTTTGAGATTTTATAAAACTCTTAAACA
>NC_135957.1:56798307-56805069 GCF_053455715.1 Rhinoraja longicauda | reverse complement strand
CATTCGTTCTATATCTCCCTATATCACTGCCTATAACTCTCGTTGCCCATTCCCCTGACTCTCAGTCCGAAGAAGGGTCTCGACCTGAAACGCCACCTATTTCTTTTCTCCAGAGATGCTGCCTGAGTTACTCCAGCTTTTTATGTTTATCTTCTCTCTATACTATCCAAACAATCCACCCTGTCCAAATGTCTTTTGTACCCATCTCTACACGTCCTCTGGCAACTCATTACTCCAAAGACGTACAGGTATGTAGGTTAATTGGCGGGTAAATGTAAAAATTGTCCCTAGTGGGTGTAGGATAGTGTTAATGTACGGGGATCACTGGGCGGCACGGACTTGGAGGGCCGAAAAGGCCTGTTTCCGGCTGTATATATATGATATGATATGATATGATATGATATGATATGATTCCATAAACCCACTATCCTCTTTGTGATAAACATGCTCCTCATGCCCCTTTTCTATCTTACCTTAAACTCATCCCTTCTAGTTTTGAACTCCCCTGCCCTAGGACAAGATTGTGACCACATTATTTTTTAAAGCTGAATAAGTAACCCCCCCCCCCCCCCTCCCCAGCTTCTTTCACTCCTGGGGGAAGAAGTCTCAGTCTATCCAATCTCTCTTTATAACTCAAGCTCTTCATAGAAACATAGAAGCATAGAAAATAGGTGCAGGAGTAGGCCATTCGGCCCTTCGAGCCTGCACCGCCATTCAATATGATCATGGCTGATCATCCAGCTCAGTAACCTGTACCTGCCTTCTCTCCATACCCCCTGATCCCTTTAGCCACAAGGGCCACATCTAACTCCCTCTTAAATATAGCCAATGAACTGGCCTCGATTACCTTCTGTGGCAGAGAATTCCACAGACTCACCACTCTCTGTGTGAAGAAATGTTTTCTCATCTCGGTCCTAAAAGACTTCCCCCTTATCCTTAAGCTGTGTCCCCTGGTTCTGGACTTCCCCAACATCGGGAACAATCTTCCCGCATCTAGCCTCTCCAACCCCTTAAGAATTTTATATGTGTCAATAAGATCCCCTCTCAGTCTTCTAAATTCCAGCGAGTATAAGCCTTGTCTATCCAGTCTTTCTTCATATGAAAGTCCTGCCATCACAGGGATCAATCTGGTGAACCTTCTCTGTACTCCCTCTAAGGCTAGAATGTCTTTCCTCAGATTAGGAGACCAAAACTGTACACAATACTGTCTCACCAAGGCCCTGTACAACTGCAGCAGAACCTCCCTGCTCTATATACTCAAATCCTCTTGCTATGAATGCTAACATACCATTCGCTTTTCAGTTTTGGCACCAGTCTGTAAATCTTTTCTGCCCCCTCTATAGCTTAATCATGATGGCAAACAAAACTGCACATATTATTCCAAGTGTGATCTCACCAACATTTGTGTAGCTGTAACATGATATCCCAACTCTTGTACTCAATATCTCGGCTGACGAAGGCAAGCATGCTTGTTTCACCATCTGTCTGACATTGTCTCTACTTTTATGGAACTATTCATTTGTACCACAAGCTCTGCATATTTTCGAATACGCCCCAGGGCTCTGTCGTTCACAGTGTATGTTTTGCCCTAGCTTCATTTTCCCAAAATGCATCAATTTGGACTCGTCTGAGTTAAATTCCATCTGCCATTCCTTTGCTTATTTTCCCAGTTGATCGAGATTCTGTTGTAACCTCAGGCAACCATCTTCACTGTTCACTACACCACCAATTTGGTATCTTCCACAAACCTGCTAATTATGCCACCTCCATTCTCATCCAAATCATTGATATATGTGATGAACAGCAAACAGTATACCACAGATCACAGGCCCCTGACCTAATAAAACAATACTATCACACTACTTCTGCCAAGCCAATTTTGTATCCAATTTTGTATCTAATCTTCCAGACCAGTCCACCATGCCAGATCTTGTCATAGGGCTTGCCAAAGACCACATGTACAACATTTTTCACTTCTTCAGATGCTATTCAAATCCCAAACCCTTATCAATCTTGATGCAAGCACGTGCAGGAAAGAACTGTAGATGCTGGTTTACACTGAAGATAGACAGAAAATGCTGGAGTAACTCAGCGGGTCAGGCAGCATCTTTGGAGAAAAAGAAAAGGAATAGGAAAAGGAAAATAATTGCCTTTTTTGATGCAAACATGGCAGCTGAAAAAAGGAATTTTACCTTCATCACAAACACTGCCATGTTCCACGTAAGGTTAAATTAGTTTAGTTTTTTTTTAAAGTTTAGTTTCTTTTTCATGTGTACTGAGGTACAGTGAAAAGCTTTTTTTTGTTGCAAGCTATCCAGCCAGTGGAAAAACTACACATGATTACAATCAAGCCGTCAACAGTGCACAGCTACAGGATAAAGGGAATAATGTTTAGTGTAAGATTAAGTTCAGTAAAGTTGGATTAAAGATAATCTGAGGGTCTCCAATGAGGTAGGTAGTAGCGCAGGACCGCACTCTAGTTCATGATCAGCTGGTTCAAAACAGGGAAGAAACTGTCCTTGAATGTGGAGGTATGGGGTTTGACACTTCTGTAACTTTTGCCTGATGGGAGAAGAGGGAGTGTCTGAGGTGAGACTCATCCTTGATTTTGCTGGTGGCCTTGCCGAGGCAGTTTAAAGTGTAGATGGAGTCAATGGAAGGGAGGTTGATTTGCGTGATGTTCTGGGTTGCATCCACAAATCTCTGCAATTAAATAAAAACGACTTAGAAGATCCTTTGTATTGTGCTTGGGGAAAAATGGGGGGAGTCGTTCAGCCGGCGAACCCATAGAGAGTGCAGCCCTGGCGTTTCAGAGCGTGCCCCACATCCAAGGCAGTGACCGTCTTGCACTTGATGTGCTCGGTGTAGGTGATCGCATCCCTGATCACATTCTCAAGAAAAACCTTTAGCACCCCATGGGTCTCCTCGTAGATCAGACCCAAGATCCGCTTGCCCCCACCATGCCAAGACAGGCGGCGGATGACTGATTTGGTGGTGCCCTGGGTGTTATCCCATAACTAAAATAAAAACATAACTAAGCACATTTAAAAGTTCAAAAGTTCATTAGTTCTCGGAGCAAAATTAGGCCATTTGGCCCATCAAGTCTACTTCGCCATTTAATTCTCGCAGATCTATCTTTCCCTCTCAAACCCATTCTCCTGCCTTCTCCCCATAACCCCTGACACCTTTACTAATCAAGAATCTGTCAATCTCTGCCTTGAAAATATCCATTGACTTGGCCTCCACAGCTGTCTGTGGCAATGAATTCCACAGATTCACCACCCTCTGACAAAATAAATTCCTTCTCTTCTCCTTCTAAAGGTACGTCCTTTTATTCTGAGGTTATGCCCCCTGGTCCAGTACTCATCAACTAGTGGAAACATCCTCTCCACATGCACTCGATCCAGGTCTTTCACTATTCGGTAAGTTTCAATGAGGTCCTCCCCTCATCCTTCTGAACTCCAGTGAGTATAGGCCCAGTGCCTTTAAATGATCATCATATATTAACCCAATCATTCCTGGGATCATTTTCGTAAACTTCCTCTGGACCATCTCCAATACCAGCACATCCTTCCTCATATATGAGGCCCAAAACTGTTCACAATGCTCCAAATGTGGTCTGATCAGCGTCTTATAAGGCCTCAGCATTACATCCCTGTTGTTGCATTGCAGCCCTCTTGAAATAAATGTGCATTTGCACATTGTCAGCAAGATTCACTTTGGAGTACAAATTGTGCTTATTTTTTTATTTCCCCAGTGCAACTATGTGCTGCACCAACTGAGCTCAGCCAGTTCAGTGTGTTGTGCCAGGGTCTTTTTGTTTGGTAGTACTCCATGCAGAATCATGTAACATCCTTGCTTTTCTGAGCTCGGAAGTGACTGCCTTTATCCCAATTGGGCTTTTTGTTAACATGTCAATGGGGATTCCATTTGCCAATTAATCATAATTTATTAATGACTGGTAAATAATTAGAATCAAGTTTTGGTATTTGGTCTTACAGAAAATCCATATATTTAGTTCATGCCATAAGAACTATGTTTTTGCATAACCCCTCCAGTTAAAAAGCTGTTGAAGAAGTGTTGGCATACATCAACCACATTTCAAATAGTCAAGGTTAATAAAGAAAAACAGAGATTCTGTCCTCACTTCCCTTGACTCTTGGGATGCTTACTCTTCAGATATTTTTTTTAAATCACATTTAAACCTAATCAGATTCAAAGAAGAATTTAGTAATAAAATAATGTATTAGCCTATAAATTGGATTCATTGATGCCAAATTTCATGGAAAAATTGTGCATAATAGTCATTTCAGCCAGGCTAGTTCTTGTCAGTGTTTCTAAACTAAACAGGTTATTTTTGGATGATACCATGCTAAATGGGAAGCTGGCCCTGGTACTTCTCTGTCCAATTCATCTTACTAAACTGTCTAGCCTAAACTAATCTATCTAGCCTAGCTTGCACACAAGCCCCCTCTCTCTTCTCCCTCTCTCTCCCCCCTCTCCCCACTCTCCTCCCTCTCCCTCATCTCCATCTCCTCCTCATACCCCCTCCCCAATCCTCTCTTCCCTCAGATGAGTAGTAGCAGCAGCAGCAGCAGCCTGCACTACTCCTAAGGCTGGGAAGCTGAATGTAAAAATATCCTTGACTTCCATGAGCAAAGAATTCTAGGTAAACCTTAGGCTGTATTCAAGATTATAGATCTCAGTGATGATAAATAATGCAATTTAAGCGATTACTTTTTAAATAGCACAGATCCAGGTGAAAAGGGTTCGTGAAATCTCTTCTGACGAATAATCTTGGATTTGTAATGTTTCCTTTGGGTCTTTGAGCAGAAACATAAACTGATTCTCTTTCCTCAGCACTTTTTCTGGGGTTTTTCAGATTTTCAGCATCTTTTTATTTTTTCTTACCATTGAATTCACTGTCATTTCTCTTCCAGGAATGGCAATCTTCAAGGAGTTCTCTGCTCTCCTGTGAGACTTAATATTGCATCCTTCATGCCTAATTCACCTTCAGCTGATTCCCTTTCTCTACTAGTCTTCAATGCGGTATTATCAAGACTCACTCGCATAGCTACACCCCATCCTTCAGCAAATGTCTCTATCTCCTATTCATCCCACAAGTTCCATTCTTCATAATTCAAATGCAACCAGGATCACAGGTATGTTTACACTATGGAGTGGTTGTCTCATCGTAACCTGAGATCCATTTTCAATGCCATGTGTTGACACATTCATGCTTTTGACATCTCTCTGCAACCGCACCAACTCACTTTTTCCTCAAAGTTGTCAAGGTTGTCAGTTCTACTTTATTCTTCACTGCATTTGCTTATGCAACAGATAACATTTTTTCCTTCAAATTAGATGTCAAGGATTGCAAATATCTACAGTTCTTGGATTCAAATATCCTTACTGAGTTTACTTCCCCTTGACTTTGTTCTGACCCCATGTCTACCCCAAGTTCCATTCCTGGCTGTGTTTTCACTATCCCTTCTGATCTCCCTCTCTCTAATCACGAAGTATTGGTCATCAGCAGAGGCCTTAGCTTAATTACCCAATATCCCCATCTCAATAAATCCGCAACATTATGTGACATTAAAATCTTCTGCTGCCTCCACCATTGCTTCCACTTTTTTTAATCAGAAGTCCTCAACCCAACCGCTGACAACTTTCTCCCCTCTCCTAAATCCCCAATCTACTTGGACTCCCAAAGGTTACCTCTGGTCCATTACCTTCTCTTGACCAATTCATTGCTAATGCCAACAGGAAATTGACTATCATGATCTTTTCACTCCCTTCCCTCACTCTAACCTATCCCTTTCTGAAGTTTCAAAGCTCCTCACATAGAACCAATCCTAATATCAAACTTCAGACCAAGGATCTCAGCCTTGAAACATTCTCTCACTTTCTCTTTCACTATGTATGGTGTCCAGCATTTTCTGTTTTTATTTATAGATGCTTATGGTTCTGTGAGTAAATAATGACTGTTATTTTCAGACCAGTAAAATTAAAAGTAAAGCTGAGGATGCAATATGCATCTTACGCTGTTGTTAACAACATTGGGAAAGTTTTATGCCAGGAAAAAGGAAATTGGGCAATTGAATATTCCCCCAAAAAACATGTATGAAATTTTCCAACTGAGTAGATATTCTCATGAGATGAACTGACACTAAGCCATGTGTGCAGTATTTCCTTACTTCTGGTTAGGCCAGTTTTCAATTATATGGTTCTAAGGTTTTGAAGTTTCTAGACCAGATTATATATGTATCAATTTGTAGGTGCATTTGATCACAAGCATCTCTTTATGACAAACTTTTAAACTTTTTAAATGTGAAAAGATTCAAAAGTTACAATTCATCAATTTCTATTGCATATGTCTGCAAAATAAAAATCATCAGTAACATACTTCCTTACCAGGATGTGGAAATGATGGTATAATTGGGGGTGTTCTTCAAAGAAGCTGGCTTCCTTTTCAAAGAAATCCGGGACATATGTGGACTGCAGTCCTAGGATGTTTGACTTTAGTTTCTCATATGTTACTTGTTTATTGTTCCCATTTTGGCAATGCGATAAGATTCCATGGAGCAGAATAACACCCATTGTACAATCACCAAGGATTCAATTCAAAGGCTGAGTTTTGGTTTGATCATTTTGGAGGAAAATTTGCAGTGAACTTTGGCAGCACAGCAAAATGCTTGACTGTTTAGCCATTTTGCACATCCACCAAACTTCACTTCAATTTAGAATTGTTAGGGTAGATTG
>NC_135957.1:56759807-56797807 GCF_053455715.1 Rhinoraja longicauda | reverse complement strand
CCTCCTCTGCCTTACAAATATGCCAGGGGTACATCTAATAAATTCCTGGGATTTTTCCAAAGTTAAGCCTAATCCTAATACTGATGAGAAGTTTTTATTTAAGACCAAAATTTTCTCTTTTGTCTTCGTAAACAGATTACCACTTTGGAACATATTCTTTCCCTGGTTATCCTCTTGCACTTAATATGTATGTATAAAATGCTTTGGGATTTTCTGTAATCTTGTCTGCCCTGTCGTTCACTTTGTAATTTATTTTTTTAAGCACTCTCCCAAAAATGTCTGTAATCCTGAAAATCAAAATATCTGCAATCTTGGAAATCTGAAACAAAGTTGTAAATTGATGGAAACACTCAGCATGTCAGGTGGTATCTGTGGAAAATATAAATAAATTTTATATTTTGGGTCAATATTCCTCTCCTGTTTTCAGTTCTCTATGCCTGGCAAATGTATCCTTCTTTTTTTACTTTAGTTTAGTTTAGAGATACAGCATGGAAACAGGCCCACCGGGTCCGCGCCGACCAGTGATCCCCGCACATTAACACTATCCTACACGCACTAGGGACAATTTACATTTGTACCAAGCCAATTTATCTACATACCTGTACGGCTTTGGAGTGTGGGAGGAAACCGAGGATCTCGGAGAAAATCCACGCAGGTCACGGGGAGAACATGCAAACTCCGTACTGACAGCACCCGTACTCGGGATCGCACCAGGTCTCCGGTGCTGCAAGCGCTGTAAGGCAGCAACTCTACCGCTGCACCACCGTACCTGCCCTGTCTTTATCAACATGCAATATCCATTATCATGCGTCATTCCACTTATCCTTCACTCCTATGATTCTCCCGGATTTCTTGCTATTTCACGTATGACTACCACTTGTCAGATCTGAAAATATTCACTCCAAGTCTATTTATGCCAGGTCATGTCTTGTGTTGAAATCCACTTTCCTCCTTGTCAGGATTTTAATTCTTGTGTTTTTTGTTGTTGTTTGGTTTTCTTGTGTGCCACTGAGATACCCAAGGTTCTTGGTGGCTTTCTGGATGCTCATAGAGTAACACAGCATGGAAACAGGCCTTTCAGCCCAACTTGCCCATCCCGACCAGCATGCCCCATCTCATTAGTCCCACCTACGTGTGTATGGTCCATCTCCCTCTAAAACTATCCTATCCATGTACCTGTCTAAATGTTTCTTAAACGTTGTGATGGTACCTGCCTCAACTACCTCCTCCGGCAGCTCACTCCATAAACCTACCACCCTTTGTATAAAACCAAAATGTTGCCCCTGAGGTTTCTAGGAAATCTTTCCCCCCCTCACCTTAAACCTATTTACCCTGTATGTTCCTCTCATGATCTTAAACACTTGTCTCATGATCTTGTGGTCCTTCTCCATTTTGAGTAGTCACAGGCTGGGGATTCCTGAGTTGAGGAGGATGTGATATATATTTCAAGGTGAGTTTGAGAAGGTCCTTGAACCATTTTCCCCATCATCCTGGGAATCCCTTGCTGTGGTGAAGCACAGAATAGAGTGCTTAATTCTTGAGTTGTGCATCAACATGTGGATAATGTGGCATAATTGGAGTCTTCATAGCAGATTGTTGGCCTGAGAGGGGATGCTAATATGGATACACCAATCCAACATATGTACTTGGAAAATTTTGTGGAGCCATTGTATACAGTAGCTGTCCAGTGTGTTTAGGAACCTGTTGTTTGTTCATACTTTTGATGCATATGAAAGAGGGGAGACCACTGCCCCATAAGCTTGGTGACAAATTTGGACTTTGGAGACTATTTTTTGGCCAAAGGCAGAGTTACTTAATAGCTGACAGGGTGCCTTCTGTCAGCAAATCCAGACATTATCCAGACAAAAGGTCACCAGTACAGCCTTTGACCAACCAAGAAAAAGAGTTTCCAATTATAGTTTTTATAATTTGAGGAAATGGCAGTTTCTGGATCTGTCACATTCACTATTTAGCAATAAGAACAAAATATAATACACTTTCATGTTCCAAGATATCAGATGACATTTCAGCACCTTTTAAAGACAAGGCAGTTTTACAAAGATTTGCAAAAGTGAATTAACTTAAACACTACCTCTGTACTTTTATCAAGTGGAAAATATAAAGCTATTTTGTTCATTGTTGTCAGGTAACTGATATGGCCTTTGTTTTAATGGATAAATCATATTCCTTCCTTCCTTCATTCATTCATTGACAAACATTTAATTCATTGAAAAGCTCATATGAACTCTCTGGCCTCCTTTTTACTGCATTAATATAAAGGACTAAGCAGCTTTTTTTTTTGAGTGTGGGTTGGCTGCTCAGGTGCACATGGGAAAAGAGTTTTCTCTCAGGATTTTCAAGTTTTATTGCATGGTCTGACACCTACTGTTTACAGGGAATTTGCCCTTAATAAGCAAAAGCTGTGTAAGCTCTGTTGCAAGTTAAATGCGGATATAAGATTCACAACATCATTATTTGGAAAGGTGCTTGCAGGACTCACATTCTATATTACCACCACCTCGCAGACTCCGGGACTCAGCAAAAGTCTAAACTTATTTCTCCAGTGAATCATAACATTCAGGAAAGCACAAGCTTCCCAAAGCGTAGCCCGCCAACTAATTCAAAGCCCCGGTTTCAGTTGATTGCACCCACATGAATTGCAGGCCTTCACGGTTTCATGCTGGAATATCTTAAAGCAGACCTGACCCCTAGTCCCCTCGCATTGCCAAGTTTGGAGGGAGTGCGGAACACAAATACAACAATGAATAGGACAGAAAAGCAAGCTGCCAGTCATTTCAGCAAGGCAAATTAGAATCAAATCCAGTGGTATTCCCTGAGCTTGCTTCAGCAAATCCAATCTGCATACAGCTGAGCAAGGTTAAAGCATTGGACGCACGCTTGAATACATATGAAGCGTATTGTATGCTACGCACCACTAAATTTTTAATTAATATCCAATCAAAAATTCTCCACAAACCACTAGTCTCACTCACAATGAACTTTGCTTGGTAAATCATAAGTGCACTTCAATTCTCTGTAATTTATTTCAGTGGCCTTTTCCCCACTGTTCTGTCAGGAGCTTTGGGGTCAGATCCAGTACTCCTGAATGAATCACCAAATATTTACAGCACAGAGTCTGATGACTCCCATGCCTGCCCATGGCAAAACAAGTCTAACTCCAGCATTTTGTGTCTTGAGTTACTCCAGCATTTTGTGTCTTGAGTTACTCCAGCATTTTGTGTCAAAGAGTTACTCCAGCATTTTGTGTCAAAGAGTTACTCCAGCATTTTGTGTCTAACTCTCCAGAGATGCTGCCTGACCCGCTGAGTTACTCCAGCATTCTGTGTCTGCATTGGTGCTACCTCCTGTACCCATGCAGAACTCACTGACTTCATCAATTTCACCACTAAATTCCATCATGCTCTTAAATATACTTGGACCACCTCCGACATCTCCCTACCGTTTCTGGATCTCACCATCTCCATCACAGGAGCCAGACTAGTGACTGACATCTACTACAAACCTACTGACTCCCATAGCTATCTTGACTACACTTCTTCCCACCCTATTTCCTGTAAAAACTCTATCCCCTACTCCCAATTCCTCCATCTACGCCGCATCTGCCCCCAGGATGAAGTGTTCTATACAAGGCATCGGAGATGTCCTAATTCTTTTGGAAAAGGGGGTTCCCCTCTTTCATAATAGATGAGGCTCTCACTAGGGTCTCCTCAATACCCCGCAGCTCCGCTCTTGCTCTCCCTCCCCCTATTCGTAACAAGGATAGAGTCCCCCTTGTCCTCACCTTCCACGCCATCAGCTGTCACATACAACATATTATCCTCCAACATTTCTGCCACCTCCAACAGGATCCCACTACTGGCCACATCTTCCCATCTCTACCCCTTTCTGCTTTCCACAGAGACCGTTCCCTCCGCAACTCCCTGGACCCTTCCCACCCAAGCCACCCCCTCCCAGGTACTTTCCCCTGCAACCGCAGGAGGTACAACACCTGGCCCTTTACCTCCTCCTTCGACTCCATCCAAGCATGCCTCCTCCAACCGCATCTACTGTATCTGCTGTTCCAGATGTCAACTTCTCTACATCGGTGAGACCAAGCGCAGGCTCGGCGATCGTTTCGCTGACCACCTCCGCTCAGTTCGTCTTAACCAACCTGATCTCCCGGTAACTCAGCACTTCAACTCCCCCTCCCATTCCCAATCTGACCTTTCTGACCTGGGCCTCCTCCATTGTCATAGAGAGGCCCAGCGCAAATTGGAGGAACGGCATCTAATATTTCGTTTGGGTAGTTTACACCGCAGCGGTATGAACATTGACTTCTCTAACTTCAGATAGCCCCAGCTTTCCCTCTCTATCCCCTCCCCTTCCCAGTTCTCCCACTAGTCTTCCTGTCTCCCACGACATCCTATCTTTGTCCCGCCCCCTCCCCTGACATCAGTCTGAAGAAGGGTCTCAACCCGAAACGTCACCCATTCCTTCTCTCCAGAGATGCTGCCTGACCCGCTGAGTAACTCCAGCATTTTGTGTCTTGTTTAGTTTAGAAATACAGCATGAAAACAGGCCCTTCGAGTTCATGCCGATGATCGATTACCCATTCACAGTAATTCCATTTATCCCACTTTCTCATCCACTCCTTACACATTGAGGGCAATTTACAGAGGCCAATTAACCTCCAAACTCACACATCTTTGTGATGTGGAATGAAACCGGAGGAAACCCCTGGGGTCACTGGGAGAAAGTGCAAATTCCACACAGACTGTGCTCGAACCAGGGTCTCAGGCGCTGTAAGGCCGCAGCTATGCCACTGTGCTGCCCTGGTCGGGTGCCGGTACTTCTGAACTCTTGTTCGGCTACGAGACCCAAGTTATAAGACCAGATGCATTTGAAGGGGTTTCTGAGCTTGAAAGGAAAGGTTCATGAAGTTTTGTTTAGTTTGGAGATACAGCATGGAAGCAGCCCTTTGGCCCCACCAACTCATTGCTGACCATGAATCACACGTGCACACTAGTTCTATCTGATCCCGCTTTTCTCATCTACTCCCTAAACACGGAGCAATTTGCAGAGGCCAATTGACCGGAAAACTAGCACATTATTGGGATGTGTAAGGAAACTGGATCAAGACAGGGTCTCTGGCAACGTGAGGCAGCAGCTCTACCAGCTGCATGCACTACCTGCTCCTTGGTAGAGTCATAGAGTCATGCAGGGTGGAAACAGGCCCTTCGGCCCAAATTGCCCACGTCAACCACATGTTCCATCTACACTCGTCACAAATGCCTGCATGTGGCCCATATCCCTCTAAACTTATTTAAGCCATGTACCTGTCCAAATGCTTCTTAACCATTGCGATAGTACCAGCCTCAACTACCTCCTCCGGCAGCTTGTTCCATACACCCACCACCTTTAGCGTAAAAACAAAGTTACCCCTCAGGTATGTGCTAAATACTTTCTACCCTTAAACCTATGTCCTCTGGTTCTCGATACCTCTACTATGGGCAAAAGACTCTTGTTGTTTACCTGATCTATTCTTCATGTTTTTTTTAAATCAAGGAACTCAAGTTTATTGTCAAATGTATGTACAGTGAGGAACAAGTATAATGAAAAGTTATATGGTTCATTCTTCAGTTTTTAATTAATTTCTTGCTAGATCATGAGAAAACAGGAGGAGGAGTACGTGAAACAGCTCTTCATTCAAAGTGATCATAGTTGATCTGGTATTTATTTCACAAAATGCTGGAGTAACTCAACAGGTCAGGCAGCATCTCAGGAGAGAAGGAATGGGTGACGTTTCGGGTTGAGACCCTTCTTCAGACTGCCCATTGACTTGGCCTCCACAGCCTTGTGTGACAATGAATTCCACAGATTCACCACCCTCTGACTAAAAATGTATCTTTTTAATAATAATGATTTGTTTTCTAATCTTTGTTAAATAATCATTGTTATCTCTCATAGTTTAAAAAAAATAATTGGACCCAAGGTCTTTGAGAGCATTGAGGGGATGCTGAGGCCTTGACCCATCACTTGAGGCAGAGTTGTGCTCCCTTGTGGAATGTCTGCAGCAGAGGAGCTTCGAGGATGATTAAATATGCAGGATCACAATTGCTGTTCAAAAATGCTGGTGTGGGACTATTGCAGACAGGAAGCATGGCAGTGGTTCAGATCAAGCAAGATTTGGCCCAGTAAATTTGGATCTTTCAAGAAAAGATCAGTGCATTAATTTGAGTGAGTGTAGTTAACAAACATTGCCAGAATGTTCATCCACTGGAGCTGAGTTCAACCCTCAAATAATGTCTTTGTTCTTCCAGGAGACATTAAATGAGAGGCAAGTTCAGGAGAAGGTTTTATTATACTTTTCCTTCCATCTGCCAGGAACATTGAAGTCAGATGTTCAGTTTTTAGTCTAGAGATACAGCGCTGAAACAGGCCCTTCGGCCCACCGAGTCCGCGTCGACTGGTGATTCCTGCACACTAAACACTATCATGCACTCATTAGGGACAATTTAAAATTTTACCAAGCCACTTAACCTAAAACCTGTACGTCTTTGGAGGAAACCGAAGCTCGCGGAGAAAACTCACATGTCACGGTGAGAACATATAAACTCCATACAGACAGCGCCCTTAGTCTGGATTGAACCCGGGTCTCTGGCACTGTAAGGCAGCAAGTCTACCACTGTACCACTGTGCCGTGCGTAACTCCCTATCAAGAAGCTACCAAATGTACTATTGATACTTAACATGGGGTTGTGTCAATTATATCAAATCTGAGCAAGGTTCAAGGTTTTCTTTAATGAGAAAATGAATTGCCCCTTATTCCAGATTCCATCAGAATAGAGTGTTTAATTGTCATACAGAACTATGAAATGAAGAGTGAAAGCATCTCTCAGTATCTAACATGGTTACGGAAACTGCTGGAGTAGCCTACATATGAAATAATTGGTGCTGTCAAACAAAACCAATGTTGAGATAGAGCGAACTTTAACAGATGCTGAAAATCTGGAAAAAAACACAAAATATGTTGGAAATACTCAACAGGACAAGCAGTGTCCATGAAGAGAGAAAAAGTGTTAACTTTTTGAGAGCCAAGTGTGTTTTATTGTCATATGTCCCAGATAGAACAATGATCTGGGGCAACCTGAAGTGGCGGCGCCTAACGGCTGCGGCTCGCTAGCTGTCTGTTCGTCTTTTTTCCTTTCTCTTTTAGGTCTCTGGGGGAAACCTTTCTCTTTTAGGTCTCTTCCTCACGGCGCGGGGTGCGGCTCGGCCGCAGGGCCTTCCATCGCCCGGTACGGCTCGGCCGCTGGACTTAACATCGCCCGGCGCGGCTCGGCCGCTGGACTTAACAGTGCCCGGTGCGGCTTGGCCGCGGGGCCTTCCATCGCCCGGTGTGGCTCGGCCGCGGGGCCTAACATCGCTGGTGCGGCTCGGCCGCTGGACTTAACAGTGCCCGGTGCGGCTCGGCCGCGGGGCCTAACATCGCTGGTGTGGCTCGGCCGCTGGACTTAACAGTGCCCGGGCCGCGGGGCCTAACATCTCCCGGCGCGGCTCGGCCGCGGGACTTTTCATCGCTGGTGCGGCTCGGCCGCTGGACTTAACATCGCCCGGTGCGGCTTGGCCGCGGGGCCTTCCATCGCCCGGTGCGGCTCGGCCGCGGGGCCTAACATCGCCTGGTGCGGCTCGGCCGCGGGACTTAGCTGTGCACGGCTCGATCGCGGGGCCTTCCATCGCCCGGTTCGGCCGCGAGACGTCTCAGCGCTCGGTGCGACTCGGCCGCGGGGACTTCCATCCCCTTGCGGGGACTGTGCGGGTCGGTCGGGGACGAGCTGTCTGTCCGTGGGCGTGGGGAAGAGAGTGGAAGTTTTGTTGCCCCCATCACAGTGAGGGGGTGTTTGGAGTCACTGTGATGGACGTTTGTGTTGGGGTCATGTGTCTTGTGTTCTTTTTTGTGTGTGACTGCTATGTAGTTTCGTTCGGTACCTTGGTACCGAATGACAAATAAAGCTCTGTTGAACTGTTGAACTGTTGATTTATTCACAAAATGCTGGAATAACTCAGCAGGTCAGGCAGCATCTCGGGAGAGAAGGAATGGGTGACATTTCGGGTCAAGACCCTTCTTCAGATAGAACAATGAACTTTTTACTTGCAGCAGCACAACTTAATATGTAAACATAGTACTGTAGGGACATACGGATTAGCGGGGGGGTCTCGAACCCTCGGTTGGGCTAACAGGTCACGTGGTGCGGGAGCGCGAGGTATAGTTGTGTCTGGCGCCAAACGGGGGAGATGAGATTAGATTATATGAGTAGTTAAGTAGTGTGTGTCCAAAGTAAGTGCGTTGCGCCTTGTCACGAAGAATAAAGTATTTTGATAATAACGCTCGTTTTGGACTCACTACAGTACACTGTAAACAATATAATAAACAAAAGAAAAAAGTTCAGTGTGTACATAATATACAGTATTTCCAGCTCAACAAATCTGCTGAGTATTTCTAGCAATGTCCATTTTATTGCTGACATTTTGATTTAATAGTGTTATACACCAGCATTATAAAAATAGTTCTTGTGATCCTGTATGTTATCTGTTGAGGATATAGGTCCTGATTAGAGAATTGAATGGAAGATGTGAAAGGCATAGCAAAACTGAAGACTGTGAATGTAGTAGTGATATTGCTGTTACTGGTGATGTGTGAGGTTGAGGATTTGTATTATAAAGCGGACAGATGGTAATTTGGTTTGGTTGGAACCTATTTACAGGAACAACATTTAATTTTATTTGCATTTCTTTGAATAAACCTTTTGATTTATGCATCCTGATACTATTAATCTAGTTTGCATCTGAAAACACTGTTATATTGTAGAATATAGGCATGAGCTGGTACATCTTATGGCACATCTGAAAAAAGAAAACTTGGTTACACAGGAATAAAAAAAATATGATGAACTTTAATTATTCTCAAAACTATGGAAGCGTTGGCCAAAGATTTACTGCTGTCATTGAGGGCGGATGTATTTTAGAATTTGTAATTGCAAGGTATTGTAATTGCAGATTGATTAGAAAGCACCTTTATTGGTTTATCAACCAATCAAGGCACCGGAAGTAAAAAGGTTGCTGAGATTATGTTTATACTGTGTCCAACTTTTCCCACCATTTTGCACTGTTAAAATAGGAAGCACTGTTGCTGACCATATTATGTTTTGACTTCCTGACTGGTGCTATTGATGAAATAACTCATTGTCAATGACCCAAGCATTGACATTGGGTGAAGGCTTGACTTTGTTTCCTTTTCCTCCACTGCATACAAGTTGCATGGAAACTGACATTTACACATCTTTATTTGTGTATGCACACCAAGAATAAAAATGTCTTTGGAGAGCTGATAACATTTTTAGAGGAGATAAACCTCACTAAAGCAACTGCTGTACTAATCTAAACCATAGTGAAATGAATACCAGCTCTGCAACAGTAACACAGCTTGCTCTGCTCTTGCATGTTTGCTGCTTTGCTATGGCTGGCATGCAGTTTATTCATCCAGAACATGTGTATAATGACGAACAATGAAACACAAGGGAGCCATACGGTATCAAACAAGTATGAATTATTACCCTTTTACCCACATTTTGTTATGCAAGAGTAGGTACAAGTACAAATAATGAATTTTCCTGTTTTAAAAAAAATGCACAGATGTTTCTGAGCAAAAAGGCCAAAAGGAAACAGCTGTGCGAATTATCACACTTTTCCACATTCATGAAATGATATTATCTATCTATCTATCTATCTATCTATCTATCTATCTATCTATCTATCTATCTATCTATCTATCTATCTATCTATCTATCTATCTATCTATCTATCTATCTATCTATCTATCTATCTATCTATCTATCTATCTATCTATCTATCTATCTATCTATCTATCTATCTATCTATCTATCTATCTATCTATCTATCTATCTATCTATCTGTCTGTCTATCTATCTGTCTGTCTGTCTGTCTGTCTGTCTGTCTGTCTGTCTGTCTGTCTGTCTGTCTGTCTGTCTGTCTGTCTGTCTGTCTGTCTGTCTGTCTGTCTGTCTGTCTGCCTGCCTGCCTGCCTGCCTGCCTGTCTGCCTGCCTGTCTGCCTGCCTGCCTGTCTGTCTGTCTGTCTGTCTGTCTGTCTGTCTGTCTGTCTGTCTGTCTGTCTGTCTGTCTGTCTGTCTGAGATACTGTCAATTTGAACCTACATTTTTAAAGCTAGAGACATTTTAAAGTTTAAAAATTCACTTTCTAACCATTTCCTGAAACTCCTCAGCGTATGACATCACAATGCTCCACGTTCCACTTCATTTGCTCCTCACTCGCCAAAACAAGATGGCCACCGGCAGCGCTACCGCCCGCCCGGCCTCAGCCCTTCCCTCTCCCCTCACCTGGCCCCGGCCTCGGCCTCTCGCCTGGCCTCAGTCGTTCCCTCCCCCCTCCCCCCTCCCCCCTCCCCCCTCTCCCCTCTCCCCTCGCCCGGCCTCAGTCTTTCCCTCGCCCCTCTCACCTCGCTTTTTGCCCGGCCCCGACCTCGGCCCCTCGCCTCTCACCCGGCCGCAGTTGTTCCCTCGCCAGTCTCCCCTCTCCCCTCGCCTCTTGCCCGGACCCGCCCTGGCGGAGACTCGCACGTCGTCAGTCAGCGTTGAGCGCACGGGCACTGGTAAGTGCTTTTTGAAGCCAATGGCTCCACAGAGGGAAGAGGGGGTGGCGGCCGAGTGGGTGGAGGGGAGGGTGGGGGTAGGGGCGGAGTGGGGGTGTGGGGGAGGAGGGAGGAGGGAGGGAGTGGGGGTGAGGGGAGGAGGGGCAGTGGGGGTGGGGGGAGGAGGTGGAGAGTGGGGGTGGGGGAGGAGGGGGAGAGTGGGGGTGGGGGGAGGAGGGGAGAGTGCGGGTGGGGGAAGGGGGAGGGAGTGGGGATGGGGAGGAGGGGGAGAATGGGGGAGGGGGTCAGAGAGAGTGGCAGTAGGAGGTCGGGGAGAGTGGGGAAGGGGAGGAGGGGGTGGGGGGAACAGTGGGGGTGAGGGGAAGGGGACAGTGGGGGGCAGGTAAGAGTGGGGGTGGGAGGAGGGGAAAGTGGGGGTAGGGGGAGGGAGGGAGGTGGGGGTCAGGAGAGGGGGAGAGGGGAATAAGGCTCACTCAGTGATGATACCCTCTCCCCTTCCCTGTCCCCCCTCTATGAGGAATGGGCCCAATGGGTCCACTTGATCTAGTAACTATATAAGAATCATGATATATATATTTATCTACATAAACAATATTATATATATAAACAATATTATATATATAGATATATATATATATATGTGTGTGTGTGTGTGTATATGTGCATTTGTGTGTGTGTGTGCGTGTATGTGTGTGTGCGTGTGTGTATATGTGTATTTGTGTGTGTGTGTGTGTGTATATGTGCATTTGTGTGTGCGTGTGCGTGTATGTGTGTATAATATTTATGATATATACAAAAAAGAGACGAGGGGGTCAGCTTTACTAATTTGTGCACAACGCACATAATGGTGTCAATAGTGCACAGAATTGCTCTTTTTTGTCTGAATAGAAATTATCCCTTGAATATTCACTAAAATTTCCCCGTTGTGAGACGAATAAAGTACTTATTATTATTATTATTACTTTGTATAATAATGGACATAAAACTTCCACATATCAGAACAATCTGCTTGCTAAATAGAACATTTCTTAATTTTGTTTTTTCTCTTTAAAAAAAAGCTTTATCTTCGACATTGGTAACTTGGGGACAGTTTTAGTAACAGTTGAAAATGGGTTTATCATAAAAATAAGCATGTTTAATTAGTGCATCTGGCCAACCAGCTGTATGTTACCTGATTTTAAATCTCTAAAAGTTATTTTATAAGTTATGTGGAACCATTTTAATAGTTTCATTGGTATGCACTCATCAGCTTTTCAAAATGGATATCTAAAATTCCAGCACTGCTTATTTGCATCAATGTACATAGAACAAAATGTTTGATGTCAAGAGTCTCCTTTAAATGTTCCAAGCAAGGACAGTTACTTCAACCAAGAACATTTGCAAAATTTCTGGGTAGAATCATTTTTCAGCTCATTGATTTTTAAAGCAATGCTAAATATCATGCAAACTTGATACATATGTGTACCTTCTGCATGCAGCTATTTCACCTTTTTGCATTAGCCAATTTCAGGTGAATTGCACTACAACTGAAAATCTATTCCAAGATAAAATTGGTAAGCATTCTAATCACTGAAGACTTACTTATGTTAAAGCTAGTTGCTCCAATGGTGACATATTTATTCATATACCGTAAGAATTTTTCTTACAATTGGATCTTCATTTGTCTGCTCTGGTGAATGACATCAAGCATTGTGATTATGCATAGATTATTGGCTCAAGATCATTAAAACTAACAATTTATATTTGTATTTGAATAGCACTTTTTAACCCAGGAAAACAAGAACATACACACCTGTTAATGCACTTATTCATTCAAGGGTGTCGTTGAAAAGGCCGGCTTAGTTTAGTTTAGAGATACAGTTTGGAAACAGGCCCTTCAGCCCACCGAGTCCGCGCCAACCAACAATCACCCCATCCGCTTCTGCAATCCTACATGCAGGGGACAATTCACAGAAGCCAATTAACCTACAAACCTGCATGTCTTTAGAATGTGAGAGGTAACCTGGAGCACCCAAAGAAAACCCATGAGGTCACAAGGAGAACATGCAAATTCCATACAAACGGCACCCGTAGTCCTGATCGAAACCGGGTCTCTGGCACTGTAAGGCAGCAACTCTATCACTGCGCCACTGCATGCCAGCATTTGAAGGGAATTTTCAATTGCCCTCTGAATTATGATGGTGGTGAAGAAACCTGTGTTCTAATGTTTTTCCCATATTGCAAATGGGTTAAGAATCCAAATAATGATGATGAAATAGTGATGGTTCATGATGGTGTGTGGTCTGCAGAAGAATATTGAGGCAGTGATGTTCCAGAGTGCATATCTCCTTGTCCTTCTATGTACCAGAACTTGTATGCATAGAGGGTTCATAGAGTTCTCGCTGAGCTATTGTGTTGCTTTTGGTAATGTCATTCAAAGACAAGTAAGAAGTTACTGCATGCTCAGTTTGGCCCATGACTAGCACAATAATCTGTTGATTTGGGCAATAAAAATTTCTAACACTACCAAAATTCCTTAGTCTTCTTGACAGTATCAGGAGGACTTTACTTCAAAAAATGTTTCTCAAGGTTGTGTAAGCTTAGCAATAGAATGTTCAGTTCAAAAGGCCATTGCAGAATTTAAGGCTCACACTAGTATGCTCTCACCCTTCTTCATTTATTCCTTTCAACATATCCATCAATCCCTTCCTCTCTCGTTTGTTTTGTCTAGATTTTGTTAAATGCATCAATTCTTTTCACTGAACCTATTTTCTGCAGTAGCAAGCTCCACATTTTAACCACTTTTGGGTGTTCACTTAACTCCTGGATCAAGCAAACATGACATTGGTTTAATCTTTCATTGCTGTTTAAGTGCCCATTGCTGCAGGCAATCTTCCTTGCCAGAAATACATACGCAGTCCTTTCATCCAAAGGGCAAGCAAGAGTTATTGGCACCTAAGAGTATAGCTGCTCTTAGAAGAGCATAACCACAGAAAATTCCAACATAGAAGGTAGCCATTCATTTCATTTTGTTTGTGTTGGGTCTGAGTTCAATCAATCCATTCCTTTACTCTGTTCTTTTACTAACAGCCTTAACTTTAATTTCCCATTAAAAAACATTATTCTGCTAATGATATCTTAGCCATCTGTATAAAAATATTTAAATAATTTCTTCTGATTTTTAAATTGGTGACTCATTTACATTGTACAGGGCCCTAGTGAGACCGCACCTGGAGTACTGTGTGCAGTTTTGGTCTCCAAATTTGAGGAAGTATATTCTTGCTATTGAGGGCGTGCCGGAATGGCAGGACTATCATATGTTGAAAGACTGGAGCGACTAGGCTTGTATACACTGGAATTTAGAAGGATGAGAGGAGATCTTATCGAAACGTATAAGATTATTAAGGAGTTGGACACGTTAGAGGCAGGAAACATGTTCCCAATGTTGGGGGAGTCCAGAATAAGGGGCCACAGTTTAAGAATAAGGGGTAGGCCATTTAGAACTGAGATGAGGAAAAACCTTTTTCAGTCAGAGAGTTGTGAATCTGTGGAATTCTCTGCCTCAGAAGGCAGTGGAGGCCAATTCTCTGAATGCATTCAAGAGAGAGCTAGATAGAGCTCTTAAGGATAGCGGAGTCAGGGGGTATGGGGAGAAGGCAGGAACGGGGTACTGATTGAGAATGATCAGCCATGATCACAATGAATGGCAGTACTGGCTCGAAGGGCCGAATGGCCTCCTCCTGCACCTATTGTCTATTGTCTATTGTCTATTGTCTATTACCTTCCCAATGAAGTTACACTTTTTGCTATTCATATCATCAAAGATCATCATAGTATAGAAACCTCTATGGATTCAGTTTTCTTTCCCCTCTCTGCTCTAATTTGCATTATTATATTTTCAGTAAATGCTCAATAATATCAAGAACATCAAGTACAAAGTAATGATGGTCTGAAAAATCATCAAAAGCTTATGTCTTGAGAAAGGTCTTATAATGGAAGTGTGAGAGTGGTGGTAGTTGTGTAGATGAGTCATAAATTGAGGATTGATCGTAGTTCAGAGCAAATATAATCCAAATATGAAAAAGCCGATACTCTAAATCTTGATGCTTCTCGGATGTCAAAGGAGTTTGCCGGGTAGGATAAGGGAACATAAGGAGGCTTATGATAAATACCAAAATCTTATCAATTCTGAAAACCTAGGGGAGAGTGCAGGACAAAGGAAAATTAGAAAACCAAAGAGAACACATGAAAAAGTACTAAAATCAAATCACAAAGATGTTTCTATAAATGCATGAAAGTGAGAAATTAAACAAATTAATTAGTAGGCCTCTTAAACACCAAAATGAATACTGCGTATAAAGTCAGAAGATTCAGGTACAGTTTTAACAAATGCTTTAGACCAGTCTTTACAAATGATATTAAAGTGAAGGAGGAAGCACGTGAAATTGGATATTTCAAACATAGCATTAGACAGCTGAGTAACTTTCAGGTAAGATTAATTCTAGACTCTTCACATGATCAAGGAAGGGAATGGTTGACACTCTCCAATCCATTTAGGCTACAGTCATGGTACTGGGGACTAGAAATCAATTTATACAGTGAAACAGGAGAGTTACACTAAATATTTACAGGCCGAATTACCTAACATTGGAAACAAGACTGAGGAAAAATGCTGAAAAGAAATGTCAATGATCTTTTAGAATGGCATGCTCCTATTAAGGATGGCCAGTACAACTGTGGTTATTGTCTCCCGGATCTACTCCCTTTAATTTTTATTGTTAGATCCTTTTTTTTAACCCTCTTATTCTCTCTCCCCAAGTTTATAGTTTTATTTTTATTTTTACTTTCTCTCTTCAAAAATTTAAAAATTGAAGCTATGTAAGAACTTTGTAACAAATGTGTTTTTTTAATTTCTATTTGTA
Organism: Rhinoraja longicauda; assembly: GCF_053455715.1. Taxonomy (NCBI): domain Eukaryota; kingdom Metazoa; phylum Chordata; class Chondrichthyes; order Rajiformes; family Arhynchobatidae; genus Rhinoraja; species Rhinoraja longicauda. The sequence continues at coordinate 56,782,218 of NC_135957.1, read as the reverse complement.
CATATGCTTTTCAAAAATAAAAAAATAAAAAATAAAAAAAAGGATGGCCAGAATTGAATACTTAGGGAGAGGACATATCTGATTGATGGCTATTTCTTTTGAGGACATGGCAAGGAAGGTTGAAAAGATTGGTGTGTTTGATGAATTTTATCTGGACTTTAACATAGCTCTTGACAAAATAATATATCCACGGAATGTCTGAGAATTAAAAGTTCAAACGAACCTAGAGAAAGTGCCAAGTTGGATCCAGGATTGACTCAAAATTAAAAGTAAATGGTAATGATCAATGTAACAATTAGATGACCAAATGCACTGGAGTTTTTTAAGGTTTGGAGCTAGATCTCTTATATTTCACGATCTACATTAATAACTTGGACATAAATTTAGGAGCTTTGATTAAGAGCTTTGCTAAAGCAACAAAAATTGGCTGAGAGGTTGTTGGCAAATATAGTCAGCCAGTAGAAGATATAAATGACTGAGGAAAGACAAAAAAACCTGTATAGAAAAAATCTTTCCTTTCCATGTATCTATCCAAATGTCTTTTAAATGTTATTGGACTTGCCTCAACCACTTCCTCTGGAAGCTCATTCCATAGACATACATGTGTAGAGGTTGCCTGACAGATGACACCATTCGAGAATGTTTTGAGGTCGTATTCAAAGGATCTACAGCTAACCTAGGTGATAATGCCACTGCTGTCACCAAGGCTTTTCACAAGTGTGCAGAGGACTGTGCACCAAAGAAGACGATATATGTATTTTTTACTCACAAAACATGGATAAACCACGAGGTCCACTCTCAGGTGAAAACCAATTAGCAACAAAAGTATTATCAGAATCAGAATCAGAATCAGAATAACCTTTATTGTCATCCAAAAAAACAAGTCTTTTGGACGAAATTCCGTCACCCACAGTCCAACAATAAGAGCAATAAAAATAAGCAATAACACACACAAACACAACCCAACACAAAACAAAAAAAAAGAAACATCCATCACAGTGAGTCTCCTCCAGTCACCTCCTCACTGTGATGGGAGGCCAGAATGTCTTGTCTCTTCCCCTGCCGTCTTCTCCCGCGGTCAGGCTGTTGAAGTTGCCACGTTCCACGTAAAAAGTATATTTTACTTCTTTGGTGATTTTCCCCATGTGAAGAATTAATATGCATGAAATGTGAAAATTGTTTCCACATATACATTTATAAAGTCATAGAGCATGGAAACGGGCCCTTCAGCACAACTTAAACATGTCAATCAATATGCTCATCTAAGCTTGTTCTACTTGCCCTTGTTTGACCCACATCCCTCTCAATCTTTCCCCTCCATGTACCTGTCCAAATGTCTTTTAAATGTTGTTATTGTACTCGCCTCAACCACTTCCTCTGGCAGCTCATTCCATACACACACCACCCTCTGTGTGTAGACGTTGCCCCTCGGGTTCCTATTAAATGTTTCCCCTCTCACCTTAATCCATGTCTACTAATTCTTGATTTCCCCAACCCTGGCAAAAAAATCATTCACCTTATCACCCCATTTCAGGAAGATTTAGAGAAAGCAGATATATCTTTCAAAACAGATGAAATTCATAATATCAGAACATCAGGACTGTTTGTTTCAGGAAGTTCAGATTAAAACATCTCAAGTTTGTTGCAATTTACCAGCTTTAGGGTCAGCTACACATTTTGACCTTGATTGTTTCCTGTGAGCCAGAGCATTGAGGTTTACTTTCAAATTAGGTTTTGGACAGAAATGGACATCCAAGGAATTTTAATCAGTGGTGTTGTCTTACTAGAGCAGGCTTATAGATACAACGCAGAAACAGGCTCCTCGGCCCACCGAGCCCGCACTGACCAGCGATCCTCGCACATTAACACTATCCTACACACAATAGGGACAATTTACATTTATACCAAGCCAATTAACCTACAAACCTCTACGTCTTTGGAGTGTGGGAGGAAACTGGCGATCTCGGAGAAAACCCACATGGTCATGGGGAGAACGTACAAACTCCGTAGAGTCAGCACCTGTAGTTGGGGTCGAGCCCGGGTCTCTGGCACTGTAAGGCAGCAGCTCTACCACTGCGCCACCGTGCTGCCCCTAATGTCAACGTGAGAAATAAAGATTTGCTTACACTCAAAAGGGATAGTTACTTGAATTTAGGGAGAATCACTGGGCATGCAAACTGAGTACTTTGAATTTGACGAGCATGTTTAATACTCGTTACCTGTTTCTGCTCCCCTCTTCTTTCCGGAAACAAAATTGTGACACTTTGGTGAATATTTGAATACCTTTGTATTTCTCTTGCTGATCACAAGAGAGATCACGAGACTATGGCTCATTTTCCTGGAAACATTCACATGTGTATCCATTTAATTAAAGACAATATCAGGCCAGCAAGCAAAGCCATGAGTGGCTCTGTCAAGAGCACTTCTTGATGGACCTTTTCCTGCAAAATTAAAAAGTGACATTATTCTTTCTTTTTTTTTCTTCCTTGGGCAAGAGGAATTATTGATAAATGTTCTGCACATCCAAGCAGAGGTTAGAATCTTGGAGTCATAGAGTTATACAGCACAGAAACAGGCCCGTCAACTCAGCTTGTCAATGCCGATCAAGTTGGCACACTGGGCTGATATTATTTGTATGCATTTGATCCATTGCCATCTAAACCCTTCTTATCCAAATGTCCAAATGTCTTTAAAAAGTCATAATTGTATCCACTTCTATAGCTTCCTCTGAGAGCTCATTCCAGATACGGCTCATTCCAAAAAAGTTGCCTCTCAGGTCTCTCTTCATAAATCTCTCTCCTCTCATCTTAAGCCTGTGCCTTCTGGTTTTGGAATTTTCTACCCTGAGATAAAGACAACATTCACTATATCCATGCCCCCCATGATGTTGTACACCTCAATAAGGTCAACCTTCAGCCTCCTATGCTTCCAAGCGATAGAGTTACTCCCTCTACACTCACGACTGCGCCCCCACCCATCCCACCAACACCATCATCAAGTTCGCGGATGACACGACTGTGGTTGGACTCATCTCAGAAGGAGATGAGACAGCCTATAGGGATGAAATCCAAAGGCTGGCAGCATGGTGTTCAGTGAACAATCTGGTCCTGAACTCCTCCAAAACAAAGGAACTTATAATTGACTTTAGGAAAACCAGTGGAGATTACGACCCACTCTACATCAATGGGGTCTGTGTGGAAAGGGTACCAGCTTTCAGGTTCCTGGGTACGCACATCGCAGAGGATCTCACCTGGTCTACCAACACCATCACCACAGTAAAGAAGGCACAGCAGAGACTCCACTTCCTGAGGATCCTCAGGAAAACCAACCTGCAGGAGAAGCTCATGTTGTCCTTCTATCGCTGCTCCATCGAGAGTGTGCTGGCATACTGTATAACCACATGGTATGCCAGCTGCTCAGAAAAGGACAGGAAGGCCCTTCAGAGGGTCATCACGACGGCCCAGAAAATCATCGGCTGCTCACTGCCCTCCCTGGAGCACCTGTTCAGCCTACGCTGCCTCAGTAGAGCAGGCAAAATAATAAAAGATCCATCCCACCCCGGCCACCGTCTGTTTGTTCATCTGCCCTCTGGTCGACGTTTCAGGTCGATAAAATCCCGAACAAACAGACTTAAGAACAGTTTTTACCCCAGGGCCATACGAGAACTGAACACTACCTTTGCACTAGGCAACACTAAAAAATCTTTGTACTTAACATAATTGTATTTAATTGTATTTATGTATTTATTTGTTTTTGCATTTATTGCATATATGTTTGTACGCACCGTCAGGATTGGCTATTTTTTAATTTCGTTGTACTCGTTGCAATGACAATAAATGAATATTATTATTATTGCAGCACCAGAGACCCAGGTTCGATCCTGACTATGGATGCTGTCTGTACGGAGTTTGTTCGTTCTTCCCGTGACCTTGTGGGTTTTCACCGAGACCTTTGGTGTCCTCCCACACTCCAAAGATGTACAGATATGTAGGTAAATTGGCTTGGTATAAGTGTAAATTGTCCCCAGTGTGTGTAGGATAGTGTTAATGTGCAGGGATCATTGGTCGGTGCGGACTCGGTGGGCCAAAGGGCCTGTTTCCATGCTGTATTTCTAAACTAAGTTAATAAAAAGTTGCAGTCTACCAAACCTCTCCCTAAAACTCAAGGTTGCAAGCCCAGGTAACTTTCTGGTGAGTCTCTTCTGCATCCTTTCCAACTTAATGACATCTTTCCTATAGCTGGACGACCAGAGCTGCATATTGCACTCCATGTGTGGTCTCACCAACATCTTGTACAGTTGTATTATGATTAGTTTTGGTTTAGATATGCTGCATGGAAACTATCCCTTTGCTTACCTAGTCCATGCTAACCATCGATCACCCATTCGTATTAGTGCTAGATTATCCCATTATGATGTCCCAACTTCTGTACATGATATCCTTCACAATGAAGGCACGTATGCCAAAGTCAAGAGTCACCATTCATTATTTCAATGATTTAAGCATACTAGATAATGGCTTGCTAAGAAATAATAACAAGTATAAATGGTCTTGATTAAAACATTACTGCAAACTGATTGTAATAATTTTGAAAACATGACTCTAGTTCGACTTATTTGGACTTTTCCGGTTGTAAATATTGCTTGATTTTATTATGATTTATCAGGCAGCAGAACCATTGGAAGGGAAAGTGGGTACCAATAACACAGCTGATCCACATAACACAGCCAATCCAGTGACTCTGTTTTTCTGGCATTTCTCATTGACAATCACCAAAGAAGTTAATTGAGCAGCTGGGTGGGATTATAGGGATTAGTAACGGGTGAGCTGGACAATATATATTGGAAGGAGTTGGCTATTGAGACAATTAGATGTTTCAAACGCAACTAAGATGGAAACAGGGTTATGTGAAGCATAAAACACACATTTAACTGATAGACCTGTCTCAAAGCTCTTAAATGTATGTATTGAATTCATTTATATGTTAAGAAGATACAGCGTGCAGAAGATGTCTAGTTTGGAATACTGAGTTAAATGTTTTCTTTGCCTGTACCAATATATCATGTATCTTTATCTGGCTACAAATGTTATAGGTGCAATGTAATGCTTTCAAGGCTGACACAGTTGTAAAATACTCAAAGAAATGAGGTATGTGCCTTGTGAAGACATACAAATAACTTTGCACTGAAATGAGCAGCTGTCTGAAATGCATTTTAGTGTAAAATAAAGATTATATGTATGTGTAATGATTGTTATAATTTATTGGTGCTTTCATAGTCAATTGATTCTGTGCAGACACTTTCAGTGGTTGAAGGCAAAAGAACACAATATAGGTATAAAACAATGCTTGGGAAACAAAGCACTTTGGAGGCAATGGTGGGAATGGACAGAGGGGAAGGGGTAGGTACAACGGTGTTTCATTGATGCCCCAACGGTGTTTCATTGATTGCAATTACATGCAATTAAACTGATTTAGATTGACAATTTAGTGTAAAGCTCAGAAACCAAAACTACTAACAAATTAGATCATCAATGAAAATACACATTCAAAATCAAATGTAATGTTTTGCATTCATTTGTGGACTAAAAGGTAAATGTATATTGTAAATATTGATGTAAATATATGTATTGATGTAACATAATGTAAATATTGTATTGATGTAGGCAAGTCAAGGACAAAATAAATTGGGAAGAAAACAGTATGTGCTGGAAATATTTATTGGAATAGCTTTGGATAGGTATTGGGAAAGGAGCTGGTAAACAAAGAAACATAGAAAATAGATGCAGGAGTAGGCCATTCGGCCCTTTGAGTCAGTACCGCCATTCAATATGATCATGGATGATCATCCAAAATCAGTACCCTGTTCCTGCTTTCTCCCCATATCCCTTGATTCCATTAGCCCGAAGAGCTACACCTGTAAATCTAACTCTCTCTTACGTACATCCAGTGAATTGGCCTCCACTGCCTTCTGTGGCGGATGATTCCACAGATTCACAACTCTCTGGGTGAAAAACCTTGGTACATGTTTCATTTCTACCAACATGAAAGAATGTTGATGGGAGAGTCTGAACCAAATGAATTGATGTTGATTTCACAGAAAACAAGGAAGTGACTAGGGAAGTTTTTGAATTGGGCAAAAACCTCAGTGGTATTCATGCTTCCTGAGACGATGTCGCTGACTCAGTCATTCGGAATGTGGGCAGAGGAGTTTATGGGGAAGTTCACTGAAGTATTGCTAAGTAAATAAGGTAAAGCCACAGAATGTAAAATTCCTTTGATTATAGACATTATTTGGCGTGAATGTTCAAACATATGAGTAAACTGTTCTGCTGGTTTCAGTGCTCCATATATCCACATTCAGTGGAAGCTTTTAAATCACAAGGTGACCTCATACAGTCAGATGGTCTGCTAAAGGGAAGTGGTACGTGTTCCCCTAAGGGGAAGTGAAGGGACCAAAGATCAGAGGACGATTCACGCTGGGTTACTTTTGTTCATATCTCTTCAGTTGTATAATATTATGGGAGAAACATATTCATGGACTGTCTTTTCGTAAGGGATTCCAACATGTATATAAATATCCTAACAAGAGAAAACGATATGCGAATAGATTTGATTAAAAATCAAATTCCTGTTCACAGCAACTAATTCTTAATTCTTTGGGGTGGAGCAGCGGAAAAGATGCTGTCTCACAGACCTGGGTTCGATCCTGACTACGGGTGCTGTCTGTGCAGAGTCTGCACGTTCTCCCTGTAACCGCATGGGTTTTTTCCAGGTGCTCTGGTTTCCACCCACATTCCAATGATGCGCAGGTTTGCCAGTAAATGGCCTTCCATAAATTGCCTCCAGTATGTAATATGTGAAACGGGGATAACCGAAAACTAGTGTATGGGTGATATTGGCGTGGACTCAGTGAGCCGAAGGGCCTGTTTCCACACTTAAAAAAGCACTACAACTGGAGATTCATGTGCACCTTTTGAATATTAAACAATATGGATGGGGAAGGGTTACATTTTCAGGTCTTTGGTAAAGTTGAAACGGGGAAAGATTCCGAAGCATATTGTCTAATTTTTTTAAAAAGAAGTGGTAAAATGGTTTAAGAGAGTGGGTTGAGATGAAAGCAGAAATTGGTGGATATCTAAATGGTTGGGGGGAACAACAATGTTCATACCATTAAAATCAGCCATGGACATAAGTGGCAATGAACAGAATGCTGGAATAACTCAGTGGGTCAAGCTGCAGCTGTGGGGGCAAAAGGTGCATCAGGATTGAGAGGGAACAAGATAACTTGCTGGTAAATTGCAGAATACAAAGGAGTGGTAGGAAGAAGCTGGTAGAAGATAGGTGCAACCACACGGGGAGTGAATGATGGGTGGATAGAAGCAGTTGTGGGAGGTGAAATGGGCACAGGCTGTTGGTGATAGTTGGAACAAGATGGGAAATGGATGATGGTCAGAAGTAAATAGGTGGAGGGAGGGGATGGGAGAAACATAAAAAGAGGGAAGGAGGTGGACAGGTGGGTACGTGTGGGAGGATGACACCAGGTGTGTGGAATTACCTGAAATCGGAACATTCAATGTTCTCACCATTGGGTTGTAAGCTAACCGAGTGGAATATAAAATGTTTTCCTTCCAATTGGCAATTGACCTCTCGGTAGCAATGGAGGAAGTCAAGATCAGATAGGTCAGTAAGGGAATGGGAAAGAGAGTTAAAATGACCTGCAAACTAAAGCTTGAGATGGCCGATGCAGTCAGACCGCAGGTGCCCCACAAACTAATCACCTGCTCTGCGCATGGTACGTGAGGATACTATTCATAGACTATAGCTCTGCCTTCAATATGGTCATCCCCACCAAGCTCAACACCAAACTCCACCAGCTAGGCCTCAGCTCGTCGTTATGCCACTGGATCCTGAATTTCCTGACGGAGCGACCGCAGGCAATGAGAATGGGCCCGCACCTGTCCTCCACTATCACCCTGAGTACCGGCACACCACAGGGCTATGTATTGAGCCCCATGATCTGCTCCCTCTTCACACATGATTGTGTTCCTGCATTCGACACCAACACCATTGTTAAGTTTGCAAATGACACAACGGTGATCGGGCTGATCACCAACGGTGATGAAACACACTACAGAGCAGAGGTGCAGAACCTAGTGGACTGGTGCTCAGATAACAACCTGTCCCTAAACACCTCTAAGACTAGGGAGCTGAACATCAACTTCAGGAGGTCACATAATGGGGAATACGCCCCGATCTTTATCAACGGGGACAGTGTGGAGAGAATGTTCAGCTTCAGGTTTCTGGGCACACACATTTCGGAGGACCGTACATGGTTCACTAGCACTGCTGCGCTGGTCAAGAAGGCGCAGCAATGACTGTTTTTCCTATGAACACTGAAAATGACCGGTCTGCCCCAACAACTGCTGACGACCTTCTACTGCTGCACCACAGAGAGCATCCTAACACATGGCATCTCTGTGTGGTATCTCAGCTGCACAGAGGCAGAGAGGAGCGCTCTTCAGCGGGTAGTCTACAGAGCTCAGAAGATTATTGGGACACAGCTTCCAGCCTTGGAGGGCATCTATAATACACGATGCCTCAGGAAAGCCACCAGCATTCATAAAGACTCCTCACACCCTTGCAATAGTCTGTTCGAACGTCTACCATCCGGCAGATGTTACAAGGCCTTCTACGCCCGCACCTCCAGACTTAGGAACAGCTTCATCCCCAGAGTATTGGTGCTCTGAACCGGTCCTGCTGAGTCCCCCCCCCATGAACTGTCTCCTTCGGATGGTCACGTCGCACAGCAACCCGGCACAGACCTATTTGCACTTTATACTGTTTTAACTGTTTCTTTGTTTCTCTGGGTTGTCTAAATTTCTGTTGATTAGCTAATTAATTTATTGCATCGAATGGAAGTCACATTCCCAATCTCGTTGTACCCCTGTACAATGACAATAAAGATATATTGTATTGTATTGTATATCAACGTAGAGAATGCCTTATCATGGGCACTGAGTGCAATAGATCAAGTTGGAGGTGCAGGTGAACATCTGCCTCACCTGGAAGGTCTGTTTAGGTCCCTGGAATTCATTTATTAAAAAATAATGGTGAAAAGCAAGGATGTTATTCTAAAATTGTGTTTTTTGATTAGACCACATGGTGCCCTCCACCCATAAACTATAAATAATAACATTTCTGATAGTAATTACAGTATAAAAAGATTGAATAGAATGATATCTCACATTGCCAGATGGACTGTTGAAATACTTTGGTAATAAAGGGTGACCTTTCTGAGATTGTTAAAATTATGAAAATATCTCATCAGGGAGATTAAGAGAAAATTCAAAATGCGTTATGCTTGATGTGAGACTCGAATCGAGGCTGTAAATGCAAGGTGTTCACTAGTATATCCAATAGAAAATAATGGACATGAATGTATTTACCTAATCAGTGTTTACAATGTAAAATAAATACAGAAAAAAACACATGCAATGTTCACTAGTTCAGACAGCATCCATAGTGAGAAATAGAGCCAACATTTATTTGAGTCGAAAACCTTTCATCTGGAGCATCTGCCTCACCACCTCTTCTCTTTTCTTTATATTGGCTCCACTCCTCTCCACTCTCATCCTGATAGTGGGTATGAATCCCAGATATCGACAATTCCTTTTCCCCCAGAGATTCACTGGCAGATTATTTTCTGCTCCAGATTCCGGCAATTGCAGTCTGTTGTGTCTCCACTAACATTGATTAGTTGGCCAAATAGCCTGTTCCAGTGTTGCAAGTATGCTTGCAATACTATACAAAAAAACAGAGTAATTTTAGTTCAGTTTGAAGAGGATAAATGACCTCGTGTTTATAGCAACTGGTCCCATTGCTCAAAAAAAAGAGTATATCATTCTTCAGCTACACAGGAGATTAGTGGGCAAAATTAGATCACATGATATTGGGGGTAGGGTATTGACGTGGATAGGGAATTGGTTGGCAGGCAGGAAACAAAGAGTAGGAATAAACGGGTCCCTGTCAGAATGGCAGGCAGTGATGAATGGAGTGTCGCAAGGTTCGGTGCTGGGGCCACAACTATTTACAATATATATTAATGATTTAGATAAATGTGAGGTTATCCACTTTGGCGGCAAATGTGAGGTTATCCACTTTGGCGGCAAATGTGAGGTTATCCACTTTGGCGGCAAGAACAAGGAGGCAGATTATTATCTCAATGGTGTCAGATTAGGAAAAAGGGAAGTGCAACGAGACCTGGGTGTCCTTGAACACCAGTCACTGAAAGTAAACATGCAGGTACAGCAGGCAGTGAAAAAGCTAATGGCATGTTGGCCTTCATAATGAGAGGATTTGAGTATAGGAGTAAAGAGTTTTTTCTGTAATTGTACAGGGCGCTGGTGAGACCACATCTGGAGTATCGTGTGCAGTTTTAGTCACCTAATTTGAGGAAGGACATCCTTGCTATTGAGGGAGTGCAGCGTACGTTCACGAGGTTAATCCCCGGGATGGCGGGACTGTCATATGAGGAAAGATTGTAAAGTCTGGGCTTATATTCACTGGAATTTAGAAAGATGAGAGGGGATCTCATAGAAACATATAAAATTATAATAGGACTGGACAAGCTACAGTAGATGCAGGAAAAATGTTCCCAATGTTGGGGGAGTCCAGAACCAGGGGCCATAGTCTAAGAATAAAGGGGAGGCCATTTAAAACTGAGATTAGAAAAACTTTTTCTCCCAGAGAGTTGGGAATTTGTGGAATTCTCTGCCACAGAAGACAGTGGAGGCCAATTCACTGGATGAATTTAAAAGAGAGTTAGATAGAGCTCTTGGGCCTAGCGGAATCAAGGGGTTTAGGGAGAAGGCAGGCACGGGTTACTGATTGTGGATGATCAGCCATGATCACAATGAATGGCAGTGCTGGCTTGAAGGGCCGAATGGCCTGCTCCTGCACCTATTTTCAATGTTTCTATGTGTCTTTCTTTTGAAAGTCTTACATTTATTAGTTTTCTTCTGCTCAGTCGTTGGTTTCCGTTTCCAAAATATCGACTTGAGTATCAGCGCAGAAGAGTGAATGGCATTATGTTATACAAGCCCTCAGAAATATCTTAAAAGGCAAATCCTCCATTTACAGCACAATATTATTTTGGTGTATCACACTTATGGTATCATTCCAGCATTTGAAGATTATAACAAACTGATATTGGATTCTTTTAAAAAACGGTATGGCTTTTACTTTTGATATTTTTACATTTTCAACCTGTGATTTTGAACATTGCAGATGACATTTGATATTAATATGAAGTGGGTGATACCAAATTAGCCACCTACAGCGCAATCAATAGTGTTACACTGGAAATGGAATACAAATCGTCTTTCCTCTGCATCTGACAGGCAAGAAAGTTGGACCATGATTTTAACCACCACCTTGCAGATTACAGGAGACTGTTCCCAAGCTGCTCCAGCTGCTGTTTTCTGCAGCCAAGACCTTACATTTTTTCCATTAGTCATTATTGGATATGGCCAGGTCTTGGGCAGGCCTCCAATTCAATCTTTATCATTAAGATGAACAAGTCCTTCATGTCCCTGGACACATGATGACTGCCATTCAATGTGTGGCTCCAAGCCATAAATCCCACCATTTCCCCTATTATAATTGCTGTAATTGTTTCTGACTTGGCAGTAATGGTGCTAAACAGCTAACAGGAGTTTCCTGACATTTTTCTTCTCTGTCTCTCCCTGTAGGGAATGTTTAATCTTCGTTGGATTGCCTTTGAAAGGAGGCATGATTAGAATCAGGAACACACAAACGTAGGAAAGCTAATAAGTAAAGTGCCCAAGAGATGAACCTGTTAGTCAGCTTTCTGTGGTATCTCTCTGTGATTCCGCAATGTGCACTTTGTCCTCATGATCGACTTCATTAAATTTTAAAACTTTCCGCTGCAGGTGGAATTTTAATCTGTAGGCAGAGCTATTAGTCATTCCAACCTGTCAACTTTGTCCTAAACATTGGTTTTAGCCGTGGCATGGAATCAACACACTTCCTCAACAAATCGGAGAGTTTTGTAACTTTGTTGGTGCCACAATATGGCAACACTTGTGTACTACCTAGGTGAGGTCTGCTATATGATTTTATCAGGTTGTATGCAAAACAAAGCATTTTGCTGTACCTCGGTACATGTGCTAATAAAGTGTAATTGGATCATTGAGTTGTGGGTTCAAGTTGGACTGGAGAATAGAGCACTGAGGTGTGCCAGTCTTCTTTGACCAAGATGTTAATTCATAGGTAGACACATCCTACACAGGTTAATTCATAGTCTTGGTATCCCTTTCAAATTACTATAAAAGATTCCACATGATTACTTTAGATCAAAGTGGAAAGAAATTGGTCTTGGTGGGAGTTAACAGAGGATGGAAGTGGATCATTATGGTTTAGATTGGATGTCTGCAACCAATGGTGTGCTGCAGGGATCAGTGCTGGGTTCACTGTTATTAGCGAGTAGATAATGTTTACATGTTCACATGGTTATTAAGTTTCCAATGACATCAAAATTGGTGGTGAGAGTAAAGTTATCTAAAATGACCACCTGATTCAGATGGACAGTCAAGAGTCAAGTGTGTTTATTTGTCACATGTAATGGCAACAGAACAATGAAATTCTTACTTGCTGGTAACCAGAATATAAAAGCCAATCATAATAGTGTACAGGAAATGGGACTCGGAAGAGCGGATGAAGTTTCATTAAGACAAGTGTGAGACCTTGCATTCAAGTAAGTTAAACCAGGCCCGGACTTGCACAGTATTGTAATCTCACAGGTATTGTCTTTCTGCTGACTGGTTAGCACGCAACAAAAGCTTTTCACTGTACCTCGGTACATGTGACAACCAGTGACAGTAAACAAAAATTAAACAGTAAGTAAGAGTGCTGTAGAACAGAGAGACCTAGGAATCCGGGACCTGGTTCTCTGAAGGTGGCAACACAGGTAGAAAGGGTGTTGAAGAAGGCATTTGACATGCTTACCTTCGTCAGTCAAGGCATTGAATATAATGGCAGTTTGTACATCTTGTTGCCAAGGTACAAGTCATTGGTGTATCCACACTTGGAGTATTGTGAGGATGTCATTAAGCTGGAAAGCATGCAGAAAAGAATCAGAAGATTGTTCTGGGGACTGCAGACCTCGAGTTAAATGGAGAGGCTGGGATATTATTCCTTGGAGTGTAGAAGCCGAGCGCTGACCTTGTAGAGGAAAATGCAGTCATAAGGAGCATTGATAAGATAGATGGTTAAAGTCTTTTCCAGGATAGGGGAGTTGAAGACTAGAAGGCAATGATTTAAGGTGAGATGGGACAGATTTAAAAAGAACCTGCAGGCCAACCTTTTCAGGTGAGTCTATGAAATGATCTGCCAGTGAAATTCTGGGGAGAAGAATATAATTACAACATTTAAAACACATTTCTATACATGATTAGAAAAGGTATAGTGGAATATTGGACAAACAGGCAAAAGGGATTAGTTTGGACAGAATCTTTGATGTCATGGATAAATTGGACCCAAGGGCTTTGTTCTGTGCTGTATGAATCTGTGACTCAAAGCAGGATGGTCACCCATTTTGTGTCTTGATCAGTGTTTTTCTTTGCAGGCTGCAAATTGTCTAGCAGTATGTTTTGTAATAAAATTGCGAATAAACGTCTAAATTCTCCATTCCCTGTAGGAAGACTATAGGAAGCCGAGCAATAATGTGAAACACATTGTAATAAGAATTTCTTTCAGGTACATGACATTTGACAGACTTACGTCAACACCAATGTATGGAATCAGTGTGCTCTAATTCCCTGGGAATTTTCTTTGTTTGATGTTTTAAGACATTGCCCAGGCCATGGCAGGTACCGACCTCCACACCATCAAAGGAATCTACAGGAGGTGCTGCTTCAAAAAGACCACTAATTATCATCAAAGATCCACACTATCCGGGATCTGTGGGAAGAAGGCACAGGAGCCTGAAAATTGTGACCTCCAGGATCAGGAACAGTTTCTTCCCAGCGACCATAAGGCTTTTGAACATGATACAACACTAATCTGTACCTCAGCAACTGTGACCAACCATGGACTTTGTTTTGGATGTACTATGGACTTTAGTATTACACTATTATGGTCAGGTCAGCGATTGATTATTAATTTATTATTATTGCATATTTATTTGTGTATTTTACATTAATGGACCTGTTAAGCTGCAGTAAGTGAGAATGTCATTATTCCGCTGCTAGTTCATCATAATCATAATCATAATCATAATCGTAATTTATTAGCCAAGTATGTTTTGCAACATACGAGGAATTTGGTTTGCCATACAGTCATAACAAAAAAGCAACAAGACACACAACTACATAAAAATTGACATAAACATCCACCACAGTGGTCCCTAGCCAGGGACCGCGAGCTCCATGATGTTAAGTTCCGTAGCTCCCACACGTTGGAGCACCAAAGGGCGACCCCTGGCAAAGGGATCGCCCACTCCAAGATGTTAAAGTCCGAAGGCTCTGCGGTTTTTGGAGCTCTAGAAGTCCCAAACAAGAGGCCGCCAACTCCACAATGTTAGACTGCAGTGCAGACGGAGATACAACACAGAAACGGTCGCATCTCCTTCGAGGAAAGAGATTTAAAAAATCCCCCCAACCACACCCCACATAATACAAAACTAAAGATAAACTAAAACATACATTTTACAATAAACTAAAAACACAAATTATAGGAAGGATGTCGACAAAATGGAGAGGGTACAGAGGAGATTTACTAGAATGTTGCCTGGGTTTCAGCACTTAAGCTACAGAGAGAGGTTGAACAGGTTGGGTCTTTATTCTTTGGAGCGTAGAAGGTTGAGGGGGGACTTGATAGAGGTTTTTTAAATTTTAAGAGGGACGGACAGAGTTGACGTGGGTAGGCTTTTCCCCTTGAGAGTGGGGAAGATTCCAACAAGGGGACATAACTTCAGAATTGAGGGACAAAAGTTTATCATATCATATCATATATATACAGCCGGAAACAGGCCTTTTCGGCCCTCCAAGTCCGTGCCGCCCAGTGATCCTCGCACATTAACACTATCCTACACCCACTAGGGACAATTTTTACATTTACCCAGCCAATTAACCTACATACCTGTACGTCTTTGGAGTGTAAACTTAGGGGTAACATGAGGGGTAACTTCTTTACTCAGAGGGTGGTGGCTGTATGGAATGGGCTTCCGGTGGAAGTGGTGGAGGCAGGCTCGATTTTATTATTTAAGAGTAAATTGGATAGGTATATGGATGAGAGGGGATTGGAGGGTTATGGTCTGAGAGCAGGTAGATGAGACTAGGTCAGAGAGAGTGGTCGGCGTTGACTGGTAGGGCCGAACGGGCCTGTTTCCGTGCTGTAGTTGTTATATGGTTATATGGTTATAAGGAAAAGACGAAGACAGACAGTTGGCGATGCAGCCATCGTGCATGCAGCGCCCCTGGTGTGACAATTAAACACTCTTGACTCTTGAATATAAGGCTGGTTTTACCAGGTAAATGCATGCATCGTGTAATTTACATTGCCTTTATGACCAAACCTTTAGGTGTTAGAGAATTAATTGTCACTTGACTTACTGTTAACAAGGTGGGTTGTATGAACACTAGTGGAGAGTGGGTGTAGGAAGGATTTTGAATGGGAAATCTGTAATTTTCAGACATCGCTGAAAGCAGAGGTATTTTCATGTGAGATTCCTCCCTGGTACATTCCTAGCTCAGCATTCTGCCGATTGACAAGACGGTTATTAACTCAGGCAGAACTTTGTACGTGGCAGTAAAGCTGCTACCATGGTGGGTGGCCAGGAGAGGTTAAATTGAAAAACATATTTGTTCCTCCTAGTTTGGAATCATTATTGTAAAGGCATTGACTTTATCCGCAAAACTGTTTTTTTTACTTTGCTGGACAACCAGGTTAAACAAATGGATTGGATAACTTTCCATTGTACTGTCTCTTGCAAATGCAGAAATGCTTAGCTCTGGGCTGAGTTATATATTGTTTTTACTTCCCACCCAATATTAGCCAGCCCATAATCCTTCAGTTCCTCTATTCTGCTTTAGATAAATAAATCTGTGGCTCTGTGGATTTTCCCCAGGGACTCCAGTTTCCTTCCACATCCCAAAGATGTACCTGTTGTTGGATTTAGTTTAGTTTAGAGATACAACATGGAAGCAGGCCCTTTGGTACACTGAGTCCATGCTGATCAATGACCACCCATACTCTGGAGGAGGAAGGAACTGCAGATGCTGGTTTACACCAAAGATAGACACAATATGTTGGAGTAACTCAGGCAGCATCTCTGGAGAAAAGGAATGTGTGGCATTTTGGGTCGTGACCCTTCTTCAGACCCATGGTAGACAAAAAATGCTGGAGTAACTCAGCGGGTCAGGCAGCATCTCTGGAGAGAAGGAATGGGTGACGTTTCGGTTCGAGACCCTTCTTCAGACTGATGTCAGGAGAGGGGGCGGGACAAAGAAAGAATATAGAAGGAGATGGGAAGACTAGTGGGAGAACTGGGAAGGGGGAGGGGATAGAGAGGGAAAGAGGAACTATCTGAAGTTATAAACTATCTGAACTTCTTCAGACCCATACTCTGGTTCTGTGTTATTCCTGTTTCACATCTCGCACACTAGGGTTAATTTTCAGAAGCCAATTCACCTACAAACCTGCATGTCTTTTGGAATGTAGGAAGAAATCAGAGAACTGGAAAAAAAACCACACACGAACACAGGGAGAATGTACAAACTCCACACAAACAAAACTGGTGGTCTGGATTGAACCAGAGTCTCTGGCGTTATAAGGCAACAACTCTTATTTTGGCATCATGTTTGGCATGGACATTGTGGGCCACTTAAACCCTTTTTGCTCCCAACCACGTGATAGTTTCTAATTCTGGGGCTGACTCCTCCATAATATTCCTTCCATTGGAGCATCTTAATCAGTTGCAACGGCATGTTAATTGAAGAAGTGTCCTATCTGAAGGAGAAAAAGAACTGTGACATCTCTCCTGCTTGCTGATATCATTCTCACTCGTACTCAATATGCCTGTACTCAATGAATAACTCAAGTGTTCAGGTCAGTCCTGTTTTTCTTTTATGAGATGGAAGTATTCTGAACTGATCTTGTATAAATGCAATAATCCCACTGAACCTGTGACTTTGTTTTGCAAGCACAAAACAAGTTGAAAAGGACACAAAGTGCTGGAGTAACTCAACAGGCCAGGCACCATTTCTGGAGAACATGGATAGGTGACATATTAGGTCTGGACCTATCTTCAGACTGAGAAAGGGTCTCGACACAAAATGTCACCTATCCATGTTCTCCAGATTTGCTGCTTGACCCACAGAGTTACTCCAGCACTTTGTCTTTTTCTTGTAAACCCATATCTACAGTTTCTTGTGTCTCCATAAAGTAGGGTGATAATGATTTGCTGTTGCAAACTCTGAACAGAATGCTTGCATGTGTGAAGATAAAACTTACCTATCTCATCACCATCCAGGGTTTTTACAAAAAGATAACATCTAGGTACCATGCTGAGTAACAGCTTTTCAGATATCACGTTGCAAGGAAAATCAGCAGTGCATTTAAGTTACTGTTCATTGATGTTTGGTTGCCAGGAGACATTATGACTATTGAAGTGTTAATTAGCTATGAAATTCATTGTCAGAGGAACAAATTTACACAAAGCCAATCTGTGATATTTTTAGTTTCTAAATAATAACGTACAAATATACATACTATTAAGGCAGAAAATCTGAAAAATGTCAGGTAGCTCCTGTGGAGAAATAGAGTCACCATTTCAGGTCTATGACCTTTATCTGATGATGGTTATTGATTTGACTGTCGGCTTTATCTTTTATTCTACGGTATCTGCCCAACTCACTGAACATTTCGAGCACTTTTGGCTTTTATTTTAGATTACAAGCACTGGCAGTGAAGTGCTTTCATAACATGAGTATTAATCATCTCCGTTTGTAGTACCACCAGTTAAATTTCTCATTTGATAGAATTTTTGAAATAGATTTTCAAAATATTTATTATCTAAATTGTTGTAGAACTAATTCTCTTATGATCAATAGACTACTTGAAGTAGTTTCCATTTAAATTGTGCTGAGATTATGTGCAAATATGGATTGTAAATTTAATCGGATGAACCTTATCATTGAGTTGGGAGGCCATGTTGCAGTTATATAAGACATTGGTGAGGCTGCATTTAGAGTATTGTGTTTAGTTCTGGGCACCATGTTATAGGAAAGATGATTTACCTTCCTTTCTCTGCCCCAACATACAATCCCCACTGAAATCAAAGAGCTCATGGACCTTGCACCAGATGTATATTGTGCAGGGCGCATGGCCAGATGTAAGTTCAGAAGCTCGTCAAACTCCTGTAGTTGCACTTCATGTGGACTTCCAGTTAGAGAATTACCTGTGGAGTTTACATAGCAACTTTGTGGCTTCCAATATTGTACAAGAAATAAAGTCTTAATTGATTTATAGTTAATGTGCTTTTTAAATTAACCATTTTTCAAAATTTTAGACTTTAAAGACACAGAGGCCCTTTGGCCCACCAAGTCTGTGCTGCCCAGCGATCACCCCATACACTAACACTATCCTATACAATGGACAAGTTACAATTTTACCAAAGCCAATTAACCTACAAACCGGTATGCCTTTGAAGAGTGGGTGAAAACCGGAGCACTCTGAGAAATCCCATGTGGTCATAGGGAAAATATAGAAACTCTATACAGACAGCACCTGTAGACAGGATTGAACCTGGGTCTTGGGCACTGTAAGGCAGCAACTCTACCGCTGCGCCACTTTCCTACCCCAACATTTATTTATTTTTTAAATCATTTAATTTTTTTGTCAACCATTTCCAAATGTCTCTAATCACTGGAGACATTTAAGAAAAAAAAAGGACATTGGACAGGACAAGTCGCCAGAAGGTCAAAGAAGGGTCTTGGCCCAGTATGTCACTTATTCCCATTTCTCCAGAGATGCTGCCTGACCTGCTGAGTTACTCCAGCATTTTATGTCTATCATCAGTGTAAAACAGCATCTGCAGTTCCTTCCTACACATCCTGTCTGTCTTCAGAAGGCAACCTGTGGTGGTCTGTTAATGATTTTCACTGTCTATGGCCCAGAAACTGCCTGTGTCCTAATGCGCCTGACTGAGGGATTAGGAAAGCTATACCAGCAAGTTCTTAAACAACATGGAACTGCAAATATTTAGTTCAGCCACAATGCTGGTGTGGATAGCAACCACAAGGCAAGGGTCAGGATGAGTGTGATCCAGCCTACAAATGGGGAGAGTTGAAGATCCATTAACTGAGATGCAGGGTTTTAGAGGCATTCCTGAGGTGCTCGGGGAATAATTTGAAATTTGTTTTCCAGCTGTGCTGGAAGCTCTCCAAGCATGGACATAGATTTCAGCTGTAGGAGTGTGGTCATTGGGACTCTGGGTGAGTGAAAAATGTGATTCAATGATCTCATTATTGTAGCAGTTCTGCCCAGCGCAGTGTCAGAACATGGTGACATAGCAACAACATTACAGAGCTCGTATGCAGAGAATAGAAACATATGGTTCTATTTAAAAACAGAAAACAAGTCCTTGGACAGGTAACTGTGGTCCCTCAGCCAGTCAGACGGGGTCAAGAAAAGATCGTTCATGTCGCGGCCCTGTTTCCACCAATCTTTCCACCGCTACGCACAAGAAGCACAAGAAGCACAAGACACCGTGGTATGCAGGTACCGAGAAGTTAATGATGGGAAATTGTGTAATTGTAACAATGCTAGATAAGAATTGTACGAAAATAACTGCAGATGCTGGTACAAAACGAAGGTATTTATTCACAAAATGCTGGAGTAACTCAGCAGGTCAGGCAGCATCTCGGGAGAGAAGGAATGGAATTGTAGGTCATTCTTCACAGACACTAAAAACATCCCACTAATAACAGACAATCAAGGGATTACAGGAAGGGAAGATGTTAGCATATTTGCTCATACTTAAGAAAATATAAGGTGGATGGGTAATTAACTGCTCTACAATTTTCCCAGTGTAAGTGGATGGAAGGAGAATCAACATGCAATTGATGAGCAAGTGATCGGTGGAAAGAAAGCAAACTCAATGCTCGCATTTATTTTGAGAGGGTTTGTATACAAAAACAGGGATGTAATGTTGAGGCACTTTCAGACGCTGGTCAGGTCACATTTGGAATATTGTGAGCATATAGACAATAGACAATAGACAATAGGTGCAGGAGGAGGCCATTCGGCCCTTCGAGCCAGCACCGCCATTCAATGTGATCATGGCTGATCATTCTCAATCAGTACCCCGTTCCTGCCTTCTCCCCATACTCCCCATATCTGAGGAAGGATGTGCTGGCTCTGGAGAGGGTCTAGGGGAGGTTTACAAGAATGATCCCAGGAATGAGTAGGCTAACATATGATGATTGTTTGACAGCCTGTACTCGCTGGAGTTTAGAAGAAAGAGGGGGTCCTGATTGAAACGTACAGAATAGTGAAAGGCATGGATAGAGTGGATGTGGAGGGGATGTTTCCACCAGTGGGAGAGTCTAGGACTAGAAGTCAGAGCCTCAGAATTAAAGGACGTTCTTTTAGGAAGGAGATGAGGAGGAATTTCTTTAGTCAGAGGATGATGAATCGATGGAGTTCTTTGCCACAGAAGGCTGTGGAGGCCAGGTCACTGGATATATTTAAGGCAGAGATAGATAGATTCTTGATTTGTACAGGTGTCAGGGGAGAAGGCCGGAGAATGGTATTAGGAGGGAGAGATAGATCAGCAATGATGGAATGGTGGAGTAGCCTTGATGAGCCGAATGGCCTAATTCTGCTTGTATCACATGATCTTATGATGATTTATGAAGTGAGGAAAACAGGCTGCTACTATAGGAATATAAGAACATGAATGGCATTCATGAGATTGCTGTCAAAGCCAGCATGGATTCAATGGACCTTCCATGCAGCAAGGAAATGTGAAATAAGTCCCCCGAACCTGATGTCCTGCAGCCTGCAGTCACAAAAAGTGGCAGTTGGGATCATGCATTCTTTGATTGTAATCTATGACTATTTTCAAGATTCTGGAGATCCCAGAGGACAAGAAAACTGCAACCGTAATGACAAGATTCAAGAAAGGAGGGATCGTGAAAGTCAGCAGTTAGCCCAATATCTATTGTTGGAAAATGCTCGTCCACAATCAAGACGTTAACAGACAGGACGTTTGAAAATCATAAGATCATCAAGCAGAATCAACATAATTCTGTGAAAGATAAATTACATTTGGCAATAGCTTTGGAAATAGCTTTAGTGTACTTTGATGTAACTAGTCAGGTGTGTGAAGGGCAACCTGTAGATCTGGTCACGTTAGATTTCCAAGAAGCGATTGATGAGATGTCACTTAAACGATTACTGCACATAGTGAGATTGCATGACTTTGTGGGTAATACGTTACCATAGATAACTGGACTGGATACCTAACGGAACATAGAGAATCAGTTTAAATGAATAATTTTCAACTGGTAATGAGTAACTTGTAGGATTCCTAGATTCATAGAATTATGCAGCATGGAAATATGCCCTTTGGCCCAACATGCCATGCCAATGGACGTCAATGATGCTGCAGTAGAGTTGCTGCATAACAGCACTTGCCCAAGACTCGGGTTCGATCCCAACCTACGGGCGCTGTCTGTACGGAGTTTGTACGTTCCCCCATCAACCTCTGACTGCGTGGGTTTTCTCCGTGATCTTCAGTTTCCTCTCACACTCCAAAAACGTCCAGGTTGTCGGTTAATGCTTGGTGTATGTGTAAATTGCCCCTATTACATGTAAGATAGTGTTAATGTGTGGGGATCGCTGGTCGGTGGGGACTTGGTGAGTCAAAGGGCCTGTTTCCACTCCATATCTCTAAAAAAGACAAGATGCCTATTTACACTAATTCTATTTACCTATGTTTACTGCTGAGGGGATTGTTGTTTGAGCCTTAACTATTTACAATTTATATTCATGGCATGAATGAAGAGGCCGAAGGTACTGTAAGCCGATTGACTAATAATAAAAAGACTGGTGGGTTGGCAAGCTGTGAGGATAATATAACAAACCTGCAAAACGGACATATGCAGGAGAAGCAACTGGGCAAAAAATTTGACAGGTGGAATCTAATGTTGAAGAATGTGAAGTTATTCAATTTGGGGAAAAATGATATAAAAAAACAAATTATTCATTTAAATATAGTGAAAGTAGAACATTTTGCAGAGGGATCATGGAAATTAGTACATGAAATGTTTATTGAAGGTATGAAAAGTAATTAGGAATAATAACGGTACGTTGGGCTTTATTTTGA